>NW_026260863.1:0-104546 GCF_024613125.1 Pisolithus orientalis | reverse complement strand
TGCTGTCCTATCTGCCCTTGTCTCATCTGCCAGAGGCCCTAAGAGATCAATGAGATCATCACCCAATGCTCGTCCATATACCTGAATATGCAGAGCCTCCAGCTTGTGAGCCATCCTGTCCAGCATCTGCATGGTTTCATCCTGTTGTATTTGGAAATCATACATTTGATCCTTGTAGTATTGGCAGTGGGCCTCAGCATTGCAGAGTCAACATTCCAAATCTTCAATTCACTCTTTGATTGTGTTGGATGTTTGCAACACCTCAGTGATTGGGGCACAGATGGATGATGGTGCACTGGGAGTTGCAGTGGTTGCAAGTTGGACGGGTGCTGCTGTTGTTGATGGGCAGGTGTCTGCTTTGAATACAAGAGTTAACCATGATAATTAGCATAAATGTAGAGTGATTAAACATACCTGCTGCTGTAGATCCCTCTACCTCCTGCACAATGGATGGGCCAACCTCAACAATCAAATCCACTTGTACAGCAGCTGGGATTGGGCAGGAATCCCTGTATTTGAATGCAGGAATACAAATCTCTAAATAAAATTTGAGTCAATGTAAATACATGAAATTGTGAACATACTGAGTGAAGATCCCTCAGGCATTGTCTCTCCCTGGTTGGAGGGCCCAACCTCAGTGTTGATGGCTTTGGAAGCCATCAAAATGTGTCACTTTGGGGGACATTCCTTTGGGCTTTGGGATTCTTGGGCCTCCATCATTGGGGACAGACTTTGAGTTCACTTTTTTCCCCTGGCTTGTGATGGATTCCATTGAGTTGGAGTGGCAATCCTGCCTTTGGCATGGCTACATCAAATCTTGTGACTGTCACACAGGAAGCAGGACTTCCCAGGGTTCTTGTAGCATCAGACCTTGCATCTGCAGCACAACTCACAGGAATGGGGGTCAGGGGAAGGTGTCCTTCTGGCAGCTACAACAGTGCGACCATATAGTCCATCCAATGGTGGATGAGGCTTGCATTTTGATTGGCCTTGAGCAGGAGTGTCATCATCATCATCAGTTTCTGCTGTTGCCTTCCTAGAGTGGGATCAATGTCTGGATCAATGGGACATCATTTTCACAGCAGCTTTGCACTTCTGCCTGCCTCATGCTGGTTCTTCCTCATCCTCCTCCTTCTCTGGCACCTCATCTTCACCCTCATTGTCCACCTCCATCCTGTGCAAGCTATCTGCTATCATTTGCTCCACCTCTGCCTCAGTCACTTTCCATTTTCCTTTGTCACTCATAGGCATTTTGGTCTCTTGAGCAGGTGGTGTTGGTGTTGGCACCATGTGGGGCATAGGGAGGCCCAACCAGTGGTATTTGTATTGATGCTCAACAATGTCAAGCCACTTGTGGTTGGTGACATTGGTTTTGGAAGGGGATAGGGCAGTCTTCCACTCAGGCCACAGGTGCTCGATTGAGCCAAGGTCTTCATGCCACTTTAAGAACATGTTGATGCCAATGAGGGTCATCAGAATCTCATCCATCCTAGCGATGATGTCATGTACAGCATCCTGAATGCATCAGTTAGTGAAAAAAATGTGATGATGCTATGACACACTAGTTCATCATTTATTGCCTTGATGGCACCTCTCCACTTCACAATCTTGTCCACCTTTCCCAGCTTGCTGCTTTCTGCAATATCCTTGAAGTAAATTTGAAGGATGCAGTTGGCCACAGCATTGAGCTCAGGCAATTTCTTGAAGAGCTTGCAAGATGACAACAACATGTTTCTGATGATGAGACAATGGAGTAGTTTGACAGTGAGAGTGGTGATGGTGATTGGAGAGTGGAAGAGTCAGAGGTTAAAGACAGACAACAAGATACACAGATGTCACATTTTTTATCCCACCTATGAATGATTCCCATGGCATGACAGCAATACCAGTACAAGTCAATAATCCTGAATGCATATATGAAGCAGAGGCTCAGATAAAAATATGATGCATTGTTCTGGAATAGCATTGCTGTTTGTTTTGCATGTTTCCCATCTGCTCCAATGGCAGAGCCCGGCTTGCAGCTACATAGACCAGTGCCTGAGATTCCAATTAAATAGGCAAATTGTCCAATGTGAAACACAATTTATAGTGGGAAATTCAGATACTCTATAGTGCAAGAGGTTCCACTTTCTTCATTTCTTGTCTTCCTGGGCCTGTCTTATATTGTGACAGGGGGATAACCCAATTATGGATAGGCCCGTCCATTTGTGGTGAGCTATCTATGATATGATGGATTGGCCCATCTTATGCAGTGCCAAGGGTTTGTAATCCTGCAATGGATGGATTGGCCTGTCTTATGTTGTAACACTGGTTTTTGTTTTCCCTTATCTGCCGCCTGAGAATACCATAGATGGGCCCATCCTTATATAGATCCCTTTGATCTCCCTTTCTGCTGCCTGAGAATGCCTTACACAGACTGTCCTTATGTAGATAGCCTGGATCTCCCTTTCTGCTGCCTAAGAATACCATACACAGACTCATCCTTATGTTGCAACAGGGGTGCATCTTGCTAGATGGGCCCATCCATTTGTTGTGATGATATACATGATACTACTGAAGGGCCTGTCCTTATGTTGTGACACTATTAAATGATATTACTGACAGGCCCATCCATATGTTGTGACAATATAAACAATACTACTGAAGGGCCCATCCTTATGTTGTGATGCTATTAAACAGCATTACTGATGAGCCCATCTTTATGTTTTGACAGGGTACACCTTACTGGGGCCAGGCCTGCCCATATGTTGTGACAATATAAATAATACTACTGAAGGGCCTGTCCATATGTTGTGATGCTATACATGAGATTACTGATGGGCCCATCTTTATGTTTCATCAGAGGTACATCTCACTGTGGATGGGCCCATCCATAGGAAGGGCCCATCCATATGTTGTGACTCTATTAAATGATATTAGTGACAGGCCTGTCTTTATGTTTTGACAAGGTACATCTTACTGGGGTCAGGCCCACCCATATGTTGTGACAATATAAATAATACTGCTGAAGGGCCTGTCCATATGTTGTGATGCTATACATGAGATTACTGATGGGCCTGTCTTTATGTCTCATCAGAGGTACATCTTACTGTGGACAGGCCCATCCATATGTTGCATAATACTACTGACAGGCCCAACCTTATGTTGTGACTCTATTAAATGATACTAGTGACAGGCCCATCTTTATGTTTCAACAGCAGTACATCTTACTGTTGACAGGCCTGTCTATATGTTGTGACAGGGGTATGGCTTATTATGAATGGGCCTGTCTAGATGTTGTGACACCATAAATGATATTACTCCCAGGCCCATCCATATGTTGCCAACTTTGTATTCTAATCATAGATGGGCCTGTCCTTATGTTGTGACCCTCTCCATGTTATGATAGGCAGGCCTGCCTTGATGTTGCAACAGGGGTGTAACCTACCAGGACAGGCCTGTCCATGTCTTACAGCAACTCAGTATACTTAATTGGTCACAGGCCCATCTAAATGTTTCAACATCCTTACCCACCACAGGCCCTCCCATATGTTGTGGTAATGCACTTACAGGCCCATACATATGTTGCTCTCACTTTAGTCCCTTGGGCCTGTCCATGTGTACTGGCTAATCTATTTAGGCAGGCCTGTCTTGGGGTCTATATAAGTGTTGGTGTTTTGGCACACAGGCTGCCCATGTGTTGTGACTAAATGTGACTACACTATGTGCCAGATCAACAACAAAAGCAGTGGTCCCTTGCATTATATGGGAGAAGACTTACACTGCACAGACTGATCATCTTATTGAGTGGTATAGGACCCATGAAGCAGAGTGGAAGAAGTTGTTTTCTGACTCCACACAAGATGCTCAAGAGGAAGGTAGGAGTAAGCAACAATTGCAACATGGGAAGAATGTGATATACATTGAGATTGTGAAGGCAATCTTCTCAGTCAATGAGTCCCCTGAATTCCAAGTCCTCACTCAAGACAATCCAGCTGTTTTTGCTGCTCCAATCTGTAGTTGGCTTGATGTGTACATCAATTTCTTTTAAACAAAAATTCACTCATCAGTAAATCACTTTTGCTGGCCAGAGCTGTCCAGAGCTGTCCAGCACTGGACAGATTCCCTAGGACTGCCAGCACACAAAGTGGTTTACTGATGCTGCTCAACTACTACAGTTTAAAAATGAAGTACCAAAAGCAGAATGCACTACTTGGGCAGACAGGTGCCAGGCACACCTATGAGGATCTTGCATGCAGCAACAGCACAAAAAATATAATTGGTATGTGACTACTTCATTCCTAAACACATTGGTTTACTGATTGTTATCAGCAATGATTGAGAGGGAGTTTCCTTGGTGGGGAGAATTGCATGGGTGGTGGTGCACAAATCCTGCCTACAACAGTACCTGGAGTGCTGCTGATAGTGGGCAGAATTTCACTAGGTGTGCAGTTGAACTCTTCAAGCTGTGGCCAAACCCACCATCTGGAGATTTCATTGATCCTGCTGCAGGCCCACTGAATTCATCTCAGCTGGAAGAGGGTGAAATAGTGGAGGGTGGTGATGATTTTCATACTAATGACAACTTTTTTGCAGATGATTTGGAACTGATGAATGTTGATGGTGACCCCCCCTTTTTACACATCAAGATGCCATCATTTCCCATACCATCACCCTCCCTGCTCTTCTCTGAGTGAGTGCTGCCACCCATTATTCCATCACCCTCTCCATCCTCTGCTGGATCTAAGCAGTTGTTGCTGTCATCCCTCCCTGCTAATTCTGAGCAGTTTTTGCTTGCACCCCACCATCCTTCAATTTCTCTGAGTTGTCTGCTGTCATCTCTTCTCCCTCCTCTACTTTTAACAGAGTTAATTCCATCAGCTTGAATGATGACCCCCCTCCCTTCATATCCCATTGTCCAAAACTTCAGCCAGCATGTCTGTCCCTCAAGCAGGATCAACCCCTCCTTAAACACTGGTCAGCCTCCACTCCAAATACAGATGACTCCTCCAACTCTGACATTGCTTCATCCAATTTGTTCTCAGCCCTTTGTCTCTCATCATCTTCCCCCTCCAGCATCACTGCTCTCTCTGATGATAGCAATTCCAAGCTGTCATCAAAGCCATCCCATAAGTGTGCATGGGAAACCCCTGCTGACAAGCTTTCTTTGGATCTTGCATCTGCTTCATTAACTTTCATTAAGCAATTTCAACAGGTGTGGCAGGATAGGTCAGAGGTCAAGTGTCACTGGCTGGAGTACAGATACTGGAGGACTCACCAGAAGGCCACTGCTCTCTCAGCCAATCATGAACACCAACTTACTATGCAATGTGAGCTGTTCACACATGAGGAGATGATGGTGGCTCAAGAGTTGGAGAAGATGAAGCTCACCATCAAGTTGGAGGAACTTCATGCTCAGAACCTTGCCTTGCAAAAAGGCATAGATGGCAGTGAGGATCAAGGCCCTTTGTCTAGCAATCAAGATGTTTATCTGCTTTGAAACAGTGTATGACAGAATACTGATCATCATTTAGTATGCATCCCCATTCCCCCCCCCCCCCCCCCCCTAGTTGTATTGCTGTCTCCCCCCCCTCCCCCCCATGTATACATCTGCATCTGTATTCACATCTACAATAGTATGTAGCAGTATGTGAATATGGATGTTTGTTTGTTTGTTATTGGTTCATTATCACTTGCTAGGTCTCTCTGTTGATAAGCATACACGCTTTTCGGCGGAGTTTGAATTTTAAATCGGAGCGTTAGTAGCATTATCGACACAACTACCGTTTCCCGGTCACGCGCTTTTTCCGCGGAGTTTGAACCTCCAGTCGGAGATTAAATATTCGCCCACAAACTCACAACTCAATCACACTTGAGTTTGCTCGCGTGTTTTTTCCACATTTAACTTTGAGCGGCCCTAATACTTGGTTGTTCATCCAGTGAATTAGCAAAATGGAGTTTGCTCGAGCCGTGTGGATACAAGTCTCGCTAATATACAGAATCGAATGCTCCAATACCACTCCGCGGAACAGCACGCGTTAAGTTCTGGTTTGTTCTTCGCGCATAGCGCCTGGTACTCTCTGTTCACGTGCCCGCTCATCTAGGAGTAGCTGATATTTTGAGGTACCTGCCTCTGCATCGGCCATAATTCTGAAAGAGATACGGGGGGTGGATTCAGTATTTATGTTAATGTACAAGGCGAACCACGGCCTCACCGTCGTAAGTGAGCCTGATTATCAGTCGCCAATTTATCTAGTGCGCCATTGAAGACTCGGGAGATTTCCTCCAAGAACTGGTCGGCCTGTGATTCAACGACTTTAGTTCGTGTGTGCATCCAGTCACTCACCTTGACTCGATCCACTAGGTTGCACATCTTGTCGTTTTCTAGAATATTGTGCAGCACCTGATTAAGGTCACAAGACGTTCGTGGGATTGCCTATACGAGCACCTTACCTTGGCAGGTATATGTCCTACCGCAGAGCGGAATCCAGAATGACACGTCCACAAGATCTGTTCCAGGTCAGTTCAAAAGCCAGTGAACACGAGGCCATCCTTACCCGTCCGGTGATATCTTCTTCAAGGGCATACTGTTCATCGATATTCTCCGTAGTATCGAGTGTTGTCTGAAGCCTCTTTATCTCTTGCACCATGTCATGAATACTGTCGTCTCTTGATGTCGTAGTCTGTGGGGGAAAGCTACTAATAAACTCGGCAATCGGTTTGGACATATCATATTCCATGCAGCTTCTGTCCAATTTCACCTTTCTGAACCCGTGGCGCGGTGGGCTTTAAAATAGAGAATGGGAAGCAATGGAATACTCACAATGGACAAAGTATATCGTAGAATCGAGTGTAGATAGTGGCCATTTCTTCTAGCAGCTAATGGTCACTGGGCCTAGTATGCGGTATTATTGTCGACGGTAGTAATAGATACCTTAATGCCGAGAGTGTTTGATATGGCGGTAACCTCGTTCTGTACTCCTTGCATTCGCCGCCTAGGAATTCCATGGCCCATCCTCTTACGCAATGTTTTCACTAAGGCGTTGATAGACGGATCCTGCATAACCCGAGGGGGTTCCAGTTTGAGTTCTAAGCTAGTGGAAAGGGTCTTGAAAAACGTTATTTTCCCAACCTAAATTCCAAGGTAAAGTGAGTGTAACGTTACAAATGCAGGAAGTGCGCGCGCACATAATTTTCAAAGTGCTCAATCCCGAACATAGCCGAGAAGTACTTAATTGTCTCTTTTCTTGCCACCTTACTGTTCTGGTTGCGAAGTCGTGAAATATTCAAGGAACCGAAGCCTCCAACTCACTGGGGATCGGCTGTTACCTGCTGATGTGGCAGGGCGGGACTGAAAAAGCAACGTTTGAGGACATGCGGGACGAAAAGCACAGAAATCTACCCAATTTAGCAAGGTGTAAAACCGTTCCCTACATTGGAATCAGCCAGTCGTCAACAGCAGTTGAAAAGGCCCCACCGGATTTCTTTGAACTGTGTCCGCCGCTTATCATCGATTGCATCCCGACACCAAACTCGGGGCGTTGAAAGGGCCTGTTGCATAAATCCTGGATTTTCAACGCCACTCCAGTCAGCCTGAGGTGATATGGACATCAGACGCTGCACCAAGATAACGGACAGGATCCTCACGGTCGAAGTTTTCAATGCAAGTGGACCGCGGCAACAACCGGTGCAGACCACGATATCAATGATGACTGTGCAATTGCCCCTGTTCCAGACGCCCCACGTCGTCCTCGCAGCCCAAATCGATCGGGGGAGATGGGCATGCTTGATGAAGCTTGCAGTGTCAGAAGTGGTAACGTCGTAATCTGATGTATTACGAGCGAGATCCGCCTGGCTGGTCGACAATGAACCATATGCTTTCTTGGCATAATCTTTCCACGGCGTGAGGCGGCTTTCATCGTAGATGACATGGGTCCATGGGTTCCCAAGGTAGTACCCAAATCCCACTGCAAAACGAACATCAGCTTTGTCGTTGGCATAAATTACGACGATCAGGTCGTTCATTCCCGATAGTTTCACGGAGTTTCCGACAATACCACTCGGGAAGGTACCGCATCGCGTGAAGCCGTAGAAGGAGACGGTTCCATCATCAAGTATGAGTGTACGACGTGACCGTAACTCGCCTTGGCAATAAGAAAGAAAGACTTGTTTGACCCGGGGAAACGTCGTGAGTTCTCCTGTTGCCCCAAAAAATCTGTAATAGCGGGTGGAGTCGGATACCAAGTCAATTGTCATCAGGGGACCTGCTAAAGAGGCAACACATGCCAGCGTGGCCCTAAATAGGGGCGGGGACGAATTCGAGCTAGGATAGGGTGCAATGGGCAGCGATATTTGTAGACCACCACTGCCAACAGAACATGTACTGAGTTCTTTAATTAGAGCATGTCCGCGTACTGTCAGAAAAGTAAAATTCATCAAGTTTGCAGGCATGACTTTCCCAACGACGCCAGCCGAACGATCTCGCATATGAGATTTCAGTTGCGAGACGAACCACTTGGGCTCCATGCTCCAGATGCCGTCGCAATCCCGAAAGTAGCTTGGGTCATCGGCCAGAATGCTACCACACCGCCGCATCCTTCCTTCCGGGTCCCAGGCAAAGAGGCTATGGTCATTGTATAACCGAATGATTTCTAGCTGGAGACGTTGAAAGGCTCCCTTCCCTTCCCCGTACATCATTGGCATGTGCACCCCAAATAACCCCAACAATGAATACGCCCGATCTTCCGCTCGAGTTGTCTCTCGATCAGCAGCCCACGACATGATCTGAGCCGCACTGCGGACACCCGAATCCATGCCAGATATCAAAATATTTTTCGAAATGCAGGTGATTTTCTCTAGGGTGTCTGCCAGGTCTCGCTTGTTGCCGATGGGCGCCCATTCCTTGTTGAAGAATTGAACGACTCTCGGAGCTATCAGCTCCTGAAGGGTCCACCCACGGGAGAACCACTCTGGCCAGCCCTTGCACTTGCTAAATCGCCCGGAGTTTTGTTTGGTGGGAAAGGTGGTGCTGTCGACATCATGGAGGTACGCGTAGCACTTGGTCGAGTTTTCGTACCATCGGTACATCGAATTGATGGCTTCAGATAGCTCCGAACTGCTGCGTTTGTCAATGCAGCAAGTATCCACCCACAGCCACTCGAAGCCGTCCCTCATGGCCTGCTCGCAACTCGCCAAGATCTTCTTGTAACCGTTACGCTGCTTGACCTTCTTCCTCTCCTCTTCGTCCATCTTCATCAGATTGGTCATCTCATTGTAGTCCACCTCATGCCCATCCTGCCAGCGGTGGGACAATATTGCATAACTTGTCACCGCGTCATCGCGTTCCTCCAACACTTGGGTTTGGAATGTAGCTTCCTTAACGTCCTTGTCCCAGTCGATAATGGCTTTTATTTCCAAAAGCCTCATCTGCTTAAATATATCATAACACAAGCGAGTGGTTGCATGACTTGTACATACCACTCGGCCCGTGGATGTAGGACTACCAAGAGTTCGAATGCTTCAAGGTCGTGTAAGGAGGCCCGGAGACCCCCTCTCGACGGGAAAGTAAGATTTGAGTTTTTTTTTTGGGGGGGAGCAAAGCAGGGAAGTGGCTTGCCTATTCGGCAGACGGGGCCAAGACTGGGCTGCCACATGTCGCCAGCGTGACGCACGGTGGTGCAGGCGCTAGTTCAATTCTAGGACTCCTCGTGGGTCAAAGTTCCTTGTACTGCTACCATGGATCTGCCTTTCCGGTTGTCCTGTAAGACGTCTGATATCACTACTTACAATCTTCAGAAGACTAATCGATGTGAAACGTTTACGGGAAGATATCGGGTTGCGGAACGCACAAAACATCGAATCTGTTGAACTCATTCTAGATGATGGTCGACACCATGACATCCCTGAACGAGGGAGGGGTGTTTTTTCGCGAGGTTTCGATGAACCATTGTCAGTCTCCATTAGAACTGCCGATCCTCGTTATCGTCTACTTGACTAATTGACTGCAGAATGTTTCCAACTGAGAAACTCTCTCTCTCAGTCGGAAGAAGGAAGTCACCCTTCGGTCTTTCCCGTTCCTCCGATACAGTCTCTGAATTAATCTCGATCAGCTCCGTTGAGATTCTTTCCAGATTCCAAGGGAAAGGTACTATCCAGAACATAAGTTGTTTATTGGATTACTTCTGAAACATGCACAGGGGTCAACAAAAATCGTGGCAGGGTGACCATCACCCTCGGAGTTTTATCCGTCACCCTTGGAATTATATTGCAAACCAAATCCGCCGTGAGTTTGGGGCTGCTGGTCCCGATCATCCTCTGTCCTCATTCGGTGCTGATGGAAGATTTACAGGTTACTACTCCGAGTGTGCATGCGAACCCTGAGGCTCGACAAGCAACTGCTACGCAACTAGCCTTTCGTGCTCACGCGGTCGTACGTGGGAAGCAGGGGGTACTGGACAAATGCTGATAGATGGCAACTAGCAGGACAGCGCAGGCATACCAACTCCTGCCAACCGCGGGGGTCTACGGCCAACCGTGTCTTTGCCTCTACAATTATCCTGTGCGGCTTTAAGATTGCCGTTAACATCTTTACTGGACTAACTTTATGGGCAGATATCGCATTGGAAGACGCAAAAGATGTCAAATCCGTAGAGTTCGTTGTCAATGGCACGGTATACCTTATCCCCCGAAGCCAACAGCGGAGTGACAGTTTTCGCAAAGACTTCGATGAACCTTTGTCAGCCTCTTTTGAACTGCACGTCCTCAAGCTCTTGGCTGACTCACCGTAGAACGCTCTCTGCGGGGCAGCTCTCCATTTCCGTACGCCGAAAGCAGTCGCGTCTCCGTTTCGGGCACCAGCCGCCTGTTGAAACCTTCACGATTGGTTCGGGCGATGTTCTCTCCAGATTGGAAGGACATGGTATATTCTACCGTATACATCTTTCCTTCGACTCCTGAGACTCGTGCAGTGTTTCAGCAGAAACGGGGCGAGTTGCTCATCACCCTCGGATTCGCATCCCAAACCCAAATAGCCGTACGTAAATAATAGATGCCACTGAATGGGTCTTGACAGGGGGCCTGCAGAGTGGAGTTCCGAACCCAAACCCATCTTCCCCTGCAAATGCCGAGAGTCTACAACCAAATACCGAGCAGTTGGTCGCAGTGGGAAGCGTACCAGCCGTAAGTGAAGAATCAAGCGCTGCGAGACGAGTCCTGATATGGAGGGCTTGCAGGATATTGCAGTTGGCAGTACAGGCACATCTGAGCCGTCAGACTCCGAAGGTTTACAGCCTACCACTCAGGAACTGATCGACATTTGTCCTCGGTGAGTACCAAATCCCCACGTTTGGACAGTTGATTCATCTATGTGCAATAGCTTTCGAGTCTTAGTAGTTGGAAAGGTAATCTCGGCTTCACTCGTCACTCGAGCAGATCTCAATAAAGATCCTTGTAGTCGGGTGTAGGGAAGTCGACTCTGATCAATCGAATATTCGGTCTGGAAGTTGCGGTTGAGTGACTGAAGGTTTTCACTCTTACTTTGCATTAACGAACCCTATAGCACGTCGCAAAAGATCGACCAGGGCAAGCAGCTATCGAGAAAGAACTCATTTCACAGGAGAACAGCAGAATCATCTCGCACGATAGCCGGGGTTTCGAACCAGCCGAAGGCAGCAACTATGACGTCGTGAAGTCATTCATAGAAGAGAGGAAGAGAATGCCAGATGTCAAAGATCAGCTTCATGCGGTCTGGTACGTCCTTCTGAGATAGACATTTGAAGGTCCCGACAGCTGATGTACACGATAGGTTATGTTTCCAGGTACCAATTCTAAACTACGAAGAACGGCTGCTGGAGGACGGTGTGGAAGCGTTCCTGAGCGAAGCGAAGGAAACCTTAGGGAACAGTGAGCAGAACTATTCTCTTGGCATCTCCTGTTTACCGACTATTGCTAGTCCCGATCATGTTGGTATTTACCAAGTACGACAGGCTCGTAAGTTTCGTGCGAAAGGGGAAGTCATCAGACCCTGAAGCAGAGGCGAAACGATATTTGCAAACGTATTGCATCGAACCGATTCAAGGCTTCACGGGAGGCACGAACATCTCGCATGTTGCAACTAGCTGTGGGTATCATTTCATTGATTCCTTGCTACCATTCAGCTCAGACATCACTAGCGAAACACAAGTGCGAGCGAGGGCTCAAGGAGCTGATAAACCTCACTCAGGAAAAGGTATCTAAGAATTTCGCCTCCCCGGGGAATGCAGTATCGCCAGTGCATTTGGCGGCTGTAGGGGCACAACGAATATTACCAACATTGAAGGTCAAGTTGTCCATCGAGTAAGCCTCGTTCATGGCGATCATGACATCTGGTCTAAATTGATTCCCATTTAGAGTAGGAAAGCAGAGTAAGTCTTGGCGTATAAAGCAACGTATCAGATTATTCAATCCCTTCTACCTACAAGGATACTGGAGGGCATTGGCCTCCAGCGCAAATTTCCAGGGCTATACCATGCTGAACTGCCTTCGTGTCATACACACCGACATTGTACTAGTTTGGAATTTTTATGATCTTGACGATGTGAGCCGTGTGACCTTATTACTGAGCTCTATAGGACATACTCACATCTTCCGCGTAGTATCTGAATAGCAAAGAATTTCGGAATCTGATGATGAGCATGGTTGAGACTGTTGATACCGCCACCAGGTCAACAGCTGAACCTCCTCCTCCTGGACGTAGTGACACGTTTGCTATGTGAGTGCTATTGTGCTAATTGCTACGTGACAAGCTCAAGGAAGGTGTCCCACTCCAAGCGACCCCATGCCACTTCTGACTCTTGCGCCTGTGGTCCTGCCATTCGCTGCCTGCGTAATCCTGGTCACATGGGCTTATGAAACATATCAACGATTGTATGTGGAACTTTTACCTTGCTCAGGGCGTCAAATGATACATGTTTTGCCAGGCAAAAAGCTCACCAAAAGTTTATGGCTTACATCGTTGATTTGACACATGTTCTAGAGATACTGTTCTTGCACACCGCCGAGGCGAGGGGAAAGAAGCTTACCCGCAGAGCGATTAAGTTGGCTTTCAAAGCTTACTATGAATCGTCGTGGAGGAGGAACGTCCACGCAGACATTAGGCTTTTTGAAGGGCGAACTGGTGCTCAAGACCCCATTCTTGAGAAGATCACATTCTTGATCTCTTCCGCCGACGCGGAAGCCAACGTGCGTGCGGCAACAGAAGGACTTCCACCATTTGACTCGGAGATAGATGAAGAGTGGGACGATGGTCAGCAAGGTCGCTGAAGCCTGTGTTTCCACTCGGCGTTCCCCTTGAAGTTTTCATGATTTCTCCGGTTTTCACTGTTATCTTGTAGTCATCGTGTCATCGTGTAAGCGTACACTTACCACTCACGCGTCACTCACGCTCACGCTACTGCTTCACGCTGTCACATCTCCTGTCTCACGTCTCCTATCTCCTTGTCTGGGCATGCGGATCCCTCTCGCTGTGTTGCACTGTTTGGATCCTGGGGGTATATATATCGGTGCTACATGTATGCACAGGGATATCTTCTTTTCCCTCTTCCTTTCTCTCTCTATCATCCTGTATCAGAGAGTACGCTCGGTTGTTCAATCCCACACGCCTGTCCACGTTCTGTCTTGTTGCGATTTGTCCTGAGTGTGCTCACCCCTACTGTGGTGGGTTCCACATCGCTCCTCTATTGTCTTGCAGTTGCGCTTGCACGTTGGTCAAGTCAGAGTGGATTCCTTTTGGGCCACAAGAGCAGTATGTAGTACAGAAGTAGTACTGATACATGACAGACATGTATACTGAATGTCGTCAAGAAATAACTCAAACGTGAACTTTGCCTGCGTCATGACAAAGTGTGGCTCCACTCCTTGGTAGAAAATAGAGGATTTTATCCGAGGTAAGTCCAACGAGCTTAATGATCATGGGCATGCCTTCCGACACAGTGTTGTGCAAGGATGACCAGGCAACGACTCAACGAGGCGAAGGGACTTAATGATCAGAGAAACAAGCAAGAGTGTGGAACACTTATTTTGCCATCTTTGGTATGGACAATACTTGGTTGTTCATCCAGTGGATTAGCAAAATGGAGTTTGCTCGAGAGAGCTGTGTAGATACAAGTCTCGCTAATTTACAGAATCGAATACTCCAATACCACTCCACGGAACGGCACGCGTCAAGTTCTGGTTTGTTCTAGCGCCTGCTACTCTATTCACGTGCTCGCTCATCTAGGAGCATCTGATATTTTGAGGTACCTGCCTCTGCGTCGGCCATAATTCTGGGGGTGGACTCAGTATTTGTGTTAATGTACACGCCAAATCACGATCTCACCGTCGTAAGTGAGCCTGATCATCGGTCGGCAATTTAGCTAGTGCGTCGTTGAAGACCCGGGAGATTTCCTCGAAGAACTAGTCGGCCTGTGATTCAATAACTTTAGTTCGTGTGTGCATCCAGTTACTCACCTCGACTCGATCCACCAGGTTGCATATCTTGTCATTTTTTAGAATACTGTGCAGCACCTGATCAAGGTCACAAGACGTTCGTGGGATTGCCTACACGAGCAGCTTACCTTGGCTGGTATATGTTCCACCGCAGGACGGAGGCCGGAATGGCAAGTCCACAAGATCTGTTCCAGGTCGATTCAAAAGCCAGCGAACACGAGCCCAACCTTACCCTTCCGGTGATATCTTCTTCAAGGGCAAGTTGTTCATCGACATTCTCTGTGGCATCAAGTGCCGTCTGGCGAGTCTTGATGTCTTGCACCATGGTATGAATACTGTCGCGTCTTGATGTCGTGGTTTGTGGGGGGAGATTACTAATAAACTTGGTAATCGGTTCGGACATGTCACATCCCATGCAGCTTCTGTCCATATTACCCTTTCTAAACCATGGCGCGGTGGGCTTTAGAATGGAAAGTAGGGGGTACGTGAATACTAACAGTGGACAAAGTACATGGTAGGCTCGAGTGTAGACAGCGGCCATTTCTTCAAGCAGCTAGTGGTCACCGGGCTTAGTATGCGGTATTGCTGTCAATGGTAGTAATACATGCCTTAATGCCGAGAGTGTTTGATATGGACGCAATCTCGCGCCGTGCCACTTTCATGGGCTGCCTATGAATTCTATGTTCCATCCTTCTACGCAATGTCTTCACTAAAGCGTTGACGGAAGAACCATGCATAGCCTTGGGGGCTTCCGGAACGAGTTCTCCAGTGGAAAGCTTCGTGAAAAATGTTATTCTCCCAACCTAAGTTCCAAGGTAAAGTGACTGTAACGTTTCAAGTACAGGAAGTATGCACGTACATAATTTTCAAGGTGTTCGATCCCAAACATAGCCGAGAAGTACTTAATTGCCTCTTTTGTTACTATCTCACTGTTCTGGTTGCAAAGTTGTGAGCATACTCAAGGAACTGAAGCCTCCAACTCACTGGCGATCGGCCGTTACCTGCTGATGTGATAGGGTGGGACTGAAAATGCAACGTTTGAGAGCATGCGGGATGGCAAACACAGAAACGTACCGAGTTTAGCAAGGTGTAAAACTGTTCCCCACATTGGAATCAGCCACTCGTCAACAGCAGCTAGAAAAGTCCCACCGGATTTCCCTGAACTGTTCCCGCCGCTCGTCACTTGTATCCGACGCCACACTTGAAGTTGTGAGAGGTAGCAAAGTTGTGTACGTGAATGCCCGCTCAGTGCTGTGGCACGCACGACTGACGTTACAAGACATTTGTCAGTAAGGTGACAGGACAGCGCCTTCAGTAACAACACTAATTGTCGGTTGTTTGGAAGTGATAGGCCTTCAGGTCGACGTAGAAACAACCGAGAAGAGTTGTCGCCAGAAGCCCGCACAGTAACGTTTTTTGCCACTATCCTGTCACTCCCAGTAGAAATGCTGCGCTTTATTGGATCATACGCATGGTCTCAGCGGGGGATACAGCGGCAACGGCTTGTGCCGGGATTACCGCTAGGTGTTGGGATTGCACCACCGGTTTTGGATCAACAAACGGATCGTCAAAAACCCCTGAAATCACAGTTTGGTTCAGATTTCCATTCCTGCGCAAGAACCACGGAAGGTGGGACGTACCCGGTGAGCTTGAACCCTATCGTGCTCGAGTTGATCCATGTATACGTGCTCCCTGCAATATCTCGCTCGCGAAGTTGGAATGACCCGCAACTGGCTTTCCTGCCTGGAGCGCCGTTCGACGAAGAAGATCTAGGCCGGCCGAGGGATGATAAAGATTGTTTCTGCGATACGATGCGTTGGCCTTGTGGGCTGCTCACATTCTCCGTCGAGTTATCAGCCCATACATTGGTCACGTTCTCAGCGTTAGCGGTAGCCGACGCAGGGCGGGGGATATCGAAGTACTCTGATGACGTAACTGGCTTCGCAGGGGTGTGGCAAGTGCTGACGGATTGGTAGGTACACGCGTGCAGGTGGAGTGGACGGTTTGGATGCAGGTACACATGCCGGCGGTGGTGGAGCAGATGAGATTTCCTCAGGTTCGTCCGCAAAGACGGGTGCAATCTCGAGCGCGCTCTCCGACGAGTGTTTGGCAACGATAGATGGAGCTATTGGCCAGGCTTTGGCTCGGTGGACTCGGAGGGTTCGGAGGATGGCTAGGTACTTTGGGGTGCAGGTTGAGATGCGGAAGCTGGAATTGCAGGAACCGAGTCGACTGTGGTCCGTGCGGGCTCATCAGGAAAATAACACTTTACTATTTTTGACTTTTTGTGACTAATGTGACTTTTTGGGAAGGAATCTACTATCATTACCCATGTCCTGCAGGCATGGCTGCACTTTTCTTGCTGATTTTGGTCTTGTTCAAACCACCTAATTCATAGCTTTCAGTAGATACCACATACATTCAAATTGATGGAGGTTCCAAAGAGATATTGTGATTTTTCTCTGACAGCGTGCATTACACCAATGGCTCAATATCTCTGAATTTTCAGACATTTTCTAGTCTTCTTGGCTTAGATATATCATCACTTAGTTGTCTCAATAGTTTCTGTTCTCTTTTTATTCTTCAAAATGCTGTATATGGTCAGAAAAAAAGTACAGATAGTAGGTTCCTTCCCAAAAAGTCACAAATAGTCACAATAGTCACAAAAATGTCAAAAAAAGTCACAAAAAGGTCAAAAATAGTAAAGTGTTAATTTCCTGATGCTGTGCCGCTCATTGAGGTGTGGTGAGGGTTAGGGGTTTCAATACACGAGAAATAGGATCTAGGATGCACCCTGTACACGTGCAGCACATGCTCTGTACGGTAGACTACACTTCACATGTAACTCTTTTCCTCAGCGACCGGTTTCAGATACCACCCGTCGAGAACAAGGGATGGACTTATCCATTGTGTTAGACGAGCTCTGTTGTCGGGCATCCGGATTCAGCATCAATCTCAACGGTCGAGTCCGTCGTACCTCGGGAAGGAGTGCTCTGCGCGGTGGTACCGCCGGCGTACACCACGGTACTTTGACCCCGGATGGCACCGAAGTGGCAATCAAAACCTTCCATTGCACGCACTCGGGGGATGCAGATGCATTCAAGGTATTGGCAGGTTTTATGTACTATGACCATCTCGGCTCGAGCTGAACCTTTCCCGTCTAGCGTATCTTTCGAGAGGTACATATATGGTCGAAGCTACGTCATGAAAATGTCGTTCGCATGCTCGGGATCTCTACCGAATTCGATTCCACAGTTTCCATAATATCTGAATGGATGTCATTGGGAAACGCGCACAACTATGTCCAAAGCATAGAAAATGATCCGCGGTCGTTGGTCAGTCAAAAAGGCGTGTCGTTTGTCTTCACATTACTTGACATTCTCATTTAGCTCGAAGACATTGCTAGCGGACTATGCTATCTCCATAACTACGTTAGTCCACCGGATCCGATAGTCCACGGAGATCTGAAGGGTGTAAGGATGCTCGGTTTGTAAATATTGTGGTTGACGCGTCCTATAGGTAAATGTGCTGGTGTCCAGTGATCGCCGCGCGCTACTGAGTGACTTCGGTCTTTCCACTGTAAATATATCCACCTTCAGCATGACTGTCGATGCTCTCCGCGGCGGGGGCTCATTGCATTGGATGGCCCCAGAGCTTCTAGATGACTACCCTCCATCAAAAGAAAGCGACGCGTGGGCCTTGGGGATGACGATTTTGGTATGCCTTTGATTTGTTCCTCGGTGTGGTGTTCATTGTATCACTAGGAGTTGTTCACTCGATCAATACCTTTCCGTGACTGTCGAAATATGGGAAGTGTCACACGTAGGATAACAGAGGGGAAACCGCCAACTCGCCCTGTTGGGGAGTCGACACAATTCCGTCTATCGGATGCGTGGTGGGAAATTTGCACGACATGCTGGAGACGTGATCCTTCATCACGGCCCACAATAGAGGATATCATAGAAAAGATCAAGGCAGCCATCGTCTGTTGTAACCCTTTCAGAGTGCTATTCATCCTTTGACCGCACTTTGTAGCACCAAGCTGGACCTACTGCAATGCCACCCGAAGCGGCTGCCTCTGGACATCCAACCTCGAAAGAGCCAGAAAGTTACCAGATACCACGGTGAGTCGGAATCCCTGGAGCGCCAATGTACAGATATACTAACTCTACATGTCCGCTTTATACTCCTGTGGTATCGATGCTTATCTGAACTTCCGCTACTCCTACTGACAGAGAGACACTGGTCGATGAGGTCGTTAGGCGGGATGCTACGACAGATCAAGCGTTGGAAGGCAGTACAGCTATGGAAACGGTTATGTACGACCGGGCTTCTGATACTGCGGTCCCTGGAACCTACAGGCCCGGAACGCGAAGGAGTGAGTGCTTTGACTCGTACCAGACCTGAATGACAATAGTCTACCATCTGCCCCTCCCGCAGCTAGCAAGAAGAGTATTATCAAAGGTCTACGGTAAACTTTGGACTATATGTCATCCTTTGGAGTCCTGAAATTTGCGCAGATTTCTGCACGTACGGGGCAAAGCACCCGTCAAGCTCGGCTTCGTACCCCAAACACAGCCTGGCGTATGCAAACAGCACGCGTTACACGATGAGTGCTAAGGGAGGGTTTACAGGTTTTGGCTCCGAATGTACCTGGAAACCCTGCGGCTTCACAATCAACCACTGAGCAACCAATCGCCACTCATTCCACATCGGTTGTACGTGGGAAGCAGGCGGTACTGGACATATGCTGATAGATGGCGACTAGCAGGATGCAGTTCGAAGTGCAGGTACACGTGTAGCCGCTGACATACCTGCACCTGCCAACACACTTTCACCTCCCAACGCACTTGCACCTCCCAATCGCAAAGATTTACGACCGACCACTGATGATCTCATTCAGCAGTGTCCTCGGTGAGTCTTAATTTCACACTTGTCAGTGTCTCACTTATCACTATGTAATAGTTTCCGAGTCTTATTAGTTGGAAAGGTAACTTGAACTTGCATGCTGCCACTCGCCTCGGTTCTAACATCATTACAGTCAGGCGTTGGAAAATCTACTTTGATAAATCGAATCTTTGGCGTGGATTGTGCCGTTGAGTGGTTCAAATTCTGTGTCCCCACCTGGCGTTGATGATGGCCATAGAATGTAGCAAAGGATAGACCAGGGAATGCAGAAATTGAACAGGAATTCACTTCGCCAGAGAACAACTGGCTCATTTTGCATGATAGCAGAAGTTTTGAGGCGGGCGACGCTGGTAACTATGAAGTCGTGAAGTCATTCATAGTAGAGAGGAAGAGAGAACCCGGGATCAAAGATCAGCTTCACGCGGTCTGGTACGTAGTTCTGAGACAACTACCTTGAAGGTTTTGACGAAAGGATCCATATGATAGGTTGTGTTTGCAAATACCCATTCCGACGCACGGTGAACCACTTTTGGAGGGCGCTGCAGAAGCGTTTTTAGAAATAAGGAAGGAAGTCCTAGGGAATAGTGAGCAATTATATCGTTGTTTAATCTCCAGTATACCAACCGCATTCAGCGCCGACGATAGTCGTATTCACGAAATATGACCGGCTCGTGAGTTTCATGCGGCAGAGAATGCCAGGCGATCCTGAAGCAGGGCAACGATATCTGCAAGAGGAATGCGTCCAGAAAATCGAAGACTTTACTAGAGAGAATATTGCACATGTTGTAGTCAGCTGTGGGTGTTACTCCTTCGATTCCGTTCTACCACTCAGCCCAGAGACCACCAGCGAAGCCCAGGTATGAGCAGGGGCTTGAGGAGCTGATAAGCCTTACTCAGGACATGATATCTATGAGTTTCACCTCCCCGGAGAACCAAGTATCGCCAGTGCCTCTGGCAGCTGCAGGAGCACAACGAATGTTGCCTATATGACTCTGAAGGTTGACTTATCAATCGCGTAAGTGTCAATCATTACGACAGTGCATGTATTTTGACTTGTTACACAGCGTAGGAAGGCGAAGTAAGTCTGAATTTATGCAACACTTTATTAGAGGCTGACCTTTTTACAAGAATACTGGAGTGCGCTGGCAAATTTCCCTGGTCATACAATTCAGGACTGCTTTCATGTCATACATACTGACATCGTGGCGGTCTGGAACTTTTATGATCCTTGCCAAGTGAGCATTGTCGCCCTAGTGGCGAGCCTTACTATAATGTAGTGACATCTCCCTTGTAGTACTTGAATAGTGAGGAATTCCTAAGGGTGATGATGTGCATGGTTGAGAGAGTTGATGCACCGGCCGAGCCAAATTCCCTCTCTCGCACTGACACATTTACCGGGCAAGTGCTGTTGTTGGAACTCGTTGTGTGTCAAACTCAAAAAGAATCGCTGCGTGCCAAGGGGGGTCCCTCTCATCACTCTAGCTCCTGTGATGCTGCCATCAATCTTCAGCCTTGGCAAGTGGGCTCTTGCAACATCCCAGCGACTGTACGTAGCACTTTGGTGTTGCTTTCAGCATCAGATGATTCCCGACCTTTCAGACAAGGCGTTCCCACGAAGTTCATGGCTTACATCGTTGATTTGACACACGTACTGGAAATACTGTTTTCACTCACAGCTGAGATGAGGACAAAGAAGCTTACTCGCACGGCGATTAAGATGGCATATAAAGCCTACCTTGAATCAGAATGGATGACGCACGTCCACATGGACATTAGGTTTTTCCAATGTCCGACTATGGCTCGTGATGTTGTCTTCGACAAGACCACGTCCATGACCATGATCCTTTCAGGCGACAGGGAGGTTCGGGTTTCTAGGGCGCTTGAAAGGATACCTTCGGTTGACTTAGCGAGAGACGAGGAGTGGGCGAGCGAAGTCTCTTAAACCCCTCGATTTCATTTAATGTCTTCTCCAATACTTTATTGTTTCGCGAGTTTTCACTGTTGTATTGCATTCACAAGTTGTTGACTGGAATGGTTTTTTTTTGCTGGGCACCAGCCAAGTAATAGACTTGGTAAATATTCGGTGGAAGAATGAAGATGGTGACAATAAAGTACAAATCCCACACACACGTACACCACACTCGCAGTAAACCTACTGAATCACATACACCAGCTTTGATCAAAACCCGATACAAACAGTTACGACCAATCTTTATCTCCTAGACACCACGGCAGAAGCGATCAACACACCCGTCAATGCCCCAAGTACGCCTACCACCATCCACCTGGCATACTCGTCAAACTTGATAGCAACAGACGGCATACCAGCATGCGCGAGGTTGATTGTCGCAGTTCGGAAAGAGTAGACGACGACGCCAGTGATGAACCCAGCCACGGAATACGTGAGAAAAACTAGCGGAAGGGAAAGCAGAATGCTTCGGCGCTGTAGGTAGTTTGAGGAAAGTTAGGGATAGGAACGATGGTGAATTAGGAACTTCGAACTCACAGGAAGAAATACGAATCCTTCACGGGCAGCAGCAGCAGCATGATGAACAGCTGCAGAGCCCTGCGTCATCTCTGCTTTATACCGGAAAATAGACAGGAAAGATGTGACCATGCTCAGAACGGAGCATGAAATGGCAACCAGACCTCCAATGCGTGCGATACCATCCAGCCCCGGGAACGAGATAAGCGTGACAGAGGCGCTGAGGATAATTGCAGACTGCGCAAGCAGAAAGCAGGGAAGGAAAAGAAGTTAGGAATGAGTACGACTATCATCATAACGATTAACCCTCACCACGAGACAGGTACAAGCACCGACAACAAACAGCGGCGCACTACTCTGTGTGCTTGCATTCCCCTCCACATCAAAATGGCCACTATATCTCGCTCGATCCACGAACAAGAATGGGATGCCAAGGCACAGTATACTGATCAATATCTCGACCGCCGTGCGTAGCATTGGGGTCTGCCTTGATGTGTGTGCGGCGATAATGTCTCGCGGGAGGGGTTTGTGCGGCCTGAAATTGACCTGACGCCAGTGAGCTGATGGAGAACGTTAGCCTGTAAGAACATACCGCCAGCGGGGGTATGGTGCAAAAACTCACCGGCACGTAGAAGAACACGGGCAACCATGCGTGTGTACGAAAGAGTGGATTGTTGACTCGGATCTGTCGAAGAAAAAAATCAAACAAGTAGAACTGAATGGAATTGTCCCAGCCTCACCATTGAGTAGTCTCAACAGTTCCTGACACTCCTCCTGACTAAAAGGCGGCTGAATCGGTTGGGGATGGGCGAGCAGCCGATCTGTATAGGACCAATGCAGTGCGTCCGCAGCCTCCTGCCGGGACCCTTGAGAGAGAACGACATGGGCAGGATGCATTTCGACATAGGACCAGTACCTGTACTCGTCGTCCAGGCCTGCCAATGAACCGGGTCAGCGCGCAAACACTAGAGGAGAACGAGTACGACTCACGGTCATCCTCTCCCGAAACTCCCCCATCATCGGTGGGTGCGTCAGTCAGAATCCGCCTATACCTATGATCTACCCAAAATACGACCAAGTCTCCCATAGCTACGCCCTTCTTTCTACTCCACGCCGACACCTTGTGACTCCTCCGAATCCACATCTCACACCCGTCTGGAACTTGTCGGTCGGCCACGTTTTCCATGGCACTCTCCATAACTCTCTCCACCTCCTCTAACCTTGCGTGACTCCTCAGATCCAAATCTGTCGTAGCGCGTTTTTCGGGGTTTCCGAAATACCGAATCCCATGAGGTAGCACATATTCGAACCACCCGCTATCCGCGTAAGGTCGTCTCACAGAACCGTAATCGTAGTTATTTCGAGCTGAGCCGTTGACATCAAATCGAGCTGGTCGTGCCCATTGGGGTGTGGGCTGTGCGACTGCTGGTGGGTGCGCAGCCCTAGAGGCACGGTATGATTGCGCGACCGAGTCGGACGCCATGTGCCCCAGGAAAGTGGTGATAATTGGGGGTGTGGATGGACGTGAATTAAGAAGAGGACGACGTTCGCTGTAAGGAAATGTTTTGGTCAGAAAGCGAGACAGAATCGAGGGATGTTTAAAGAAGTAGAAGGCAGACTTACTCCTGACTTCTTCCAAAGTAATCCATTGAATCGTTTCCGCCTGCGCCGAGATTATATCCAGAAGGTTGACGAGAAGGTCTGGTCGACATCAATACCACATGTACTCCCAAGGAGCAGGTACTCACTGCGAGGATATGACTTCATGCATGAGTGGGAGGGCTATCGCAGCAGGTTCCGCGGCCGGAACCATCGCATCATCCCTTGGCGAACGAGGATCGAACGAACTAACTCATTTAGTACATTGGAAACAGTTTAGGCCGAACCACTCACTCTGGTACATGGATGGTCTCAGCGGGGGACACGGCAGCAACGGCTTGTGCCGGGATTACCGTCTGCTGTTGAGGTCGCACCGCCGGTCTTGGATCAGCAAACGGATCATCAAAAGCCCTTGAAATCACAATCTGCGTCAGATTTCCATTCCCGCACAAGAACCACAGAAGGTGGACGTACCCGGTGGACTTGAACCCTATCGCACTCGAGTTGCTCCATGTATACGTGCTCCCTGCAATATCTCGCTCGCGAGGTTGGAATGACCCGCGACTGGCTTTCCTGCTCTGGAGCGCCGGTGCTCCAACAACATTCGACGAAGAAGATCCAGGCCGACCGAGGGATGATAAAGATTGTTTCTGCGACACGATGCGTTGGCCTTGTGGGTTACTCACATTTTCCGTCGAGTTATCAGCCCATACATTGGTCACGTTCTCAGCATCAGCGGTAGCCGACGCACGGCGGGGGATATCGAAGTACCCTGATGACGTATCTGGCTTCGCAGGGGGTGTGGCAGGTACTGACGGATTGGTAGGTACACGTGGAGGTGGAGTGGATGGTTTGGATGCGGCTACAGAAGCCGGCGCAGAAGGGGGTGCTGGTGGTGGAGCAGACGGGATTTCCTCAGGTTCGTCCGTAAAGACAGGTGCAATCTCCGGCGCGCTCTCCGACGAGTCTTTGACAACGATAGACGGAGCTAGTTCGCTAGACTTTGGCTCGGTGGACTCGGGGGGCTCGGAGGGTGGCTGGGTACTCTGGGGTGCGGGTTGAGATGCGGAGGCTTCGGCTGCCGGAGCTGCGGGAGCCGAGTCGACTGTGATGACCTGACCAGAGAGGGGAGAAGGCTCCTTAGTCGAGACAGGGAGAGGTTCCGCAGTAAGGGCAGCGGCTTCACGGGCTGGCGACTCTGGAATGGGACTGGGAGTCGAAACGGCAGGTGGTGATGTTGTTAGAAGCTTGTTTAGCGAAGAAGACGAGTCCTCGCGTTCATGTTTGCTAGACACTGAACCAGCAATAGACGCAGTGTCAGAGTCGGGAGGTGGGGGTGTCGCTGAACCGGCACGACCAGGTAAACCAGGGAGATTGAAGGCCGTCGACGAGCGACGCATCACAGTCCCAACGCGCGAGCGAAAGGTGGACTTCTTCTGGGGAGACGAACCGGTGGCCATTGTCGTAAAAGAGGGTGCTTTTCAGAAATGTAGATAAGGATATCTGACCAGAAGAAGCGTCCTGCGTTAGACAACAGGGTATGAGAAGAGAGAATGTCAGTACAACGACGTGGCGAAGAGAAGGAAGAGAAAGGTTTATCTATAGAAGTGAGGTACGCCTGGCGGTTTCGACGAGGTGACCACGCACGAGGAGACAGGAGGGTCCTTGTTCGTCATCGCAGACGGCATTTCCTGATTGCGATATAGAGGGCAGATAATCGCGTGGTATTCACGCAGCCGCGAGGCCAACACGTGTCAGTGCAGTGCGGCCAATGCGTCGTCTGCCATGTAGATAATATACTTTGACTACCTACCGTAGACGGCGCTGATTTACTGAAAAACTGAAGGGACGTTGGATGGTGTGGCGGGCAGGATACGGTGCGGTGGACTGTGTGCCCCTGGTACTGTAGTATATGAAGATCACCGTGACGTACCGGCGTGAATGTGGCTACCACCACCGCAGGGAACCATCAATACGCTGCGTGCGCATAGCCATTACATATCGTGTCGGAATGAAGCATGCGTTAAACGTGAACAGACCCGGGTAGCATTGAATGATGCGATCTTCCCCGCCTTCTACACGTTGCGACACGTCCCTGCGTGATGCAACGGAATTCTCATGATTCAGATGAACGAGTCGCATGTTTTCTTGGCGAGCACCGACACCAGCACGCTCGCTCGCGCTAGCAGCTAGCTGTTACGGATCCTGTGCCGGGAGGTCAGCATCAAACAGATATTAGTCCCAACTTTTCCATTCCAGAATGTAAGAACGCAATTGTTTGCGACAGGCCTCGCGTCACGATATTAAGACTAAACAAAAATAAAGCCGGATGTTGTCAACACACTACTGTCATCCCCTTCCACTTCACATTTAAACATCGTACATATTTCCTGGTATGATAAAAGCAGATTTGACAAATCAGACCAGAAGCCGGTCGTCGAACAGCGGACTGCCAAAAAAAACTCACGAATGGGAGGTGCTCGTATCTTTCACATTCTCGTCATATACAGGTGGTGTTAATGATCATGGAAGTAGCTTAGACCATTAATAGCGATGAGCCTAGGACTTTGCAACACCACAGCTGTACCCGCACAGGGAAGTCAGTTTATAGTTCCGTGCGTCTGACTACCCATGTCGGACTATCAGACCACTCGACCCCCATCTGGCCCACGGTGCCCTTGGTTGTCTGTCTCTCCTCCCTCCAGAGTCTTCTCCGTCGGTGCTGAGCACTGAGGTATCGCACTCGTCCGCCACATGGCGCCATTCAAAGTCAGCCGAAGCAGAGTCCGTCGTCGGTCTCTGGTAAGCCTCCCTCGCAGCCTTGCAGCTGAGGGGTAGTTTTGGCCTTACTAAAAGTCGCCCACAAGTACTGAAATGTACATGCTCTCTCCGTTGCACTCGAAGGGGCGAAAAAGAGGGAAATAAACCGATCTTTTCTGCTCCACAAGTTCCAGCCCCGAGACGGAACAGGCAGAAATTTTGTATTCCACACGGGATCAGAATCAGGTGAACGTCTCCAGACGAACTGAGTACTCGGTCCGCTAGTGGACTTTTGAAAAAAAAATACGTATGTCGGCTGAACGGCATCAATATCGACGGTGGTACGTAGTGTCGTGATACGAGGAGTATAATCGCGATGCCGATGAGATGGGAGTGTAGTGCTGCTGGTAAAGTAAGGGACAGCGTTGGTTGGCCTTCTTCAACGCAGAGAAGATTGCACACAAATTCCAGCACCCGCACCTCAAAGACAGTTGGAGTCGGCTTTGGTAGGCTTCTGAGCGCCTCAACGACGCAAAAGGATTCAAGAAACGACGCCTAACACGTCCGGCAGGTCAATATACACACACGCCAACTTCAGAAAGTAGCCCACAGCATACAAGCCGAGCAATATGATGCATACACGTACCAACTTACAAAGCTAGTGGTGTGGGTATCACAGTGCAGGGGTAATATGGGGACGTGTACCTAATGGTCTCCCCCGATCGGACAGAGCGCGGGAAAAGGTCAGTAGGTAAGTAACAGACAAGAGCAGATGTGTGGTGAGCATGATAGTGAGGCGGAGACGGGATCGGGTAGCTGGGAAGGATGGATGGAAGAAGACAGGGAGGGGTTAATGAAAGGAAGACAGAATGATGATTAAAAGCGAGGTCCAATGGCGAACCTACAGAATTAGAGGAGCAAAAGTCCCGTGACTTGAATGAACGTTCTAGTCAAGAGAAGAGATGATATGAAGACAGAGGGCAGCGGGCAATTGTCAAGGCCGAGCCTTGGACCAAAGATTAGACGAGCGGGGTCGGACGACCCTAGTGAGCGGCGCGCACTCCACTTCAGCGCCCGGCAACTCACTACAACTTGATCGGCGACTCCACGACAAGCCCACGATACACCATTCGGAGCTGCGCAACGCGCCGAAAATAAATAGAAGACTAATTCCAACAAATACGCGTACAATGATAAGGCGGGCGAGTGGTTGACCGGGTCGGATCGGATATGAACACGTCCGAATGGTCAAATTTGTTGTCATTGCATTTAACACCGAATCCAGTTCCTTGGGTCGTCGATTGCGCCGAGTCGCATATCGAGTCCGCGTTTAAATCACCCGAACTATCGCATCACTGGAGCCATGTGCCATCTATCGAGGGGTTATCAGCCCCACCCGTCCATCACAGCGACCCCCCGGTCATCGTCATCGCATGATGATCAACACACCCGACTCACTACCGTCTCCACCATCTTGAAACCGGGATGATCCCCAATCCTAGTCGGCACTAACAGGCTAATGTGGAAATATGCGTCCACCCCCCACCGACTCCGACAGTGTAACACGAGGGCTACAAGGATATAGGTCCTCCCCGCTGACGGGTTCGAACGGCGCTAGCGCCAGATGAGTTCGTCAGAGGAACAGCCTGAGAGAGAGCATATGAGTGTATGTGTGGGTGTGCGTACGTCGTCGCAGACTGAGCATACGGTGGCGATGATGATAATGACACTGGTGACCCCTTCTGCGATGGTATCTGCGATGACGGTGATGACGTCGAGGTCCAGGATAGATGCGATGACGACAATATCGAAGACGAAGGAGATGGCATCTTCTGGCACGACAAAGCCGCCGATTTCTGGAACACCGGACACGATGATGATGGTAAACTCGATCCTGATGGCATCGAAGACGACAGCATCATAGCGGATGTTATCCCGCCCGATTTCAAACACCGACTTTGATTCTGATGGGTCTGAGTTTCGGTAGTTGAGCCGGGCACGGATACAGAAACACCCCTGTAGGGCTTCTCCACCCCACTCGAATTCCCGCCTGTTTTCGACCCACTAGTTGATGATCCCTGCTGCCGGTCGGCAATCCACGCTCTCACCAATGGATGATTTTGTGTTGGCGCATATTCACACGCCGCGAAGAGGTCGAGGTGACGATAGAATGTCGAAGTTGGGTTGTAGAGTGGGAGGGCTGGTTGACGCGAGCGACCCACAAATGTTGAGCGGTGGGGGAGAGGTAAACGAAAAGCGGAACGACGAGATGGAGAACTGGACTTACCGGATTCGAGGACGCCGTGGGCTTGTCGAGGTGTCAGTTTGCGAGTGGTCATGACTAATCGTCGACCCATCGGTATCATCAATATCATCAAATGAGGGTAGGACAAATGGGAAGGCAACATTTGAAGGGAGGTACAATGTGGAAAGAGGATCAACTAAGGGAAGAAGCGGAAGGAAAGACTTACGATAAGCACAAGCAACAATACACGCTCTCAATTCGACACGACACTGTATGAGGACCTGTTTCCCCTTCTGTATAGCATCGCTTATGAACCTGCATGCGGTAGGTAACTCGAGCAAGAGCGACTCCCGTGCGCTATTCGGGATGTCGATGAAACAGTGTTCGAAGGTGGGTGGTAAATTCGGTTTGGGAAGTTGAGCAGAGGATATGGAGAGTAGGTGTGTTGTGCCGAGATCTAAGAGTAAGCATTCCGCAGTGTCTGGGTCGCTCGGGAATTCACTGGTACAAGAGAAGGAGTTCCAACACGTGATGAGGTGGGTGAATGAGCGCTTACCTGTTGATGTATAGCTGGTCGGGTATAACAGGGATCGTGTCTGTGACAAGGTTGATATACTTAGTAGCGTCCCGCTTCTGGCGACGTTTCCAAGCGATGTATTCGGCATTCGTGCAGGATGGATTGAATCGGCAGTCTGCGAACGCTTGCAGTTGTTTCCTAAAGCCGTAATTGGGGTGCACCTGAGGACGGCCTGATACACATCACACGTTCACATGCGAGGAGAGCGTGAGTCAAAGGGGATGTTGAAAAGGGGATACTCACGTCTCTCAAGGAATCGAATGGCAGCATGGGCAGATAGACGCTGTGACACCATTACTTTGGGAGAGAGCCGAAAGATAAGAATGGTGAGCGGCAAAAGGGGGATTAGAAATACCGGACTAAAATGTTGGGGCACTGGGGAGAGAACTCACGGTAAGCACACACAACGGTCGCACTGCGAGATATGCCCATCATGCAATGAACGAGGACGCGCCCGCCGCTGTCGAGAGCGGACTGTATGAACGCACATGTGCGTGGGAGGTGTATGAGGAGATCTTCGTATTCGGAGTCTTGAACTGCGACGGTGAGCCAGTTGTGTTGTGGTTCGAAGGTGTGTTCTGTACAGACAGACAGGACGTGTGTGATGCCGAGCTTCTTGCGTATATCCTGGGAGAGGGCTGCTGCAAGACTACGGTGGGCGGGATCGGACATAAGCCAGAGCCGCTACGCCAAAGTTCAAGCTCAAGGCTTACTTTCCGATATACAGCGCACCGTCTATGACGGCGTCGACTGAGACTGGCGTGTCTGACCAGGTCATCACTAGCAGTACTACTACAGTACTCGACAGGGAGAGGAACGAAAAAGCAGAGGCAAACGGAACTCACAGACCCTCGTTATTATTACCCCCACCACCTTCCATATTTGGGTGCCATCAGTCCATCAAACTCGCATGCTGCTTTGTCCGAGGAGAGACGAGCGAAAACAACGCATGGCGGTTCATAGAAAAAACATAAAGCATCCGTCGTTTCAAACCGACGATAAGCATGAATTAACGGGCCAATCGCATCCATGGAGACGCTCCTTCCTGAGTGGAGTGCACCGAAACGTGCATGGGAAATGAAACACCAAAGTATTCCTGTGGAGCCAATCTGTCAGGTGGAGAGAGACATACATACTTGTATACAAATACAGAGTCCCTGGATTGATTACAGTAATCTGATAATCTGCTACCACATCCTCCCGAGAGGTGGTCGAGTCGAAGAACCTACAAAAGCAACAACGACGACACATGTCAACATCCTCCGCCGCCGCACCCACCTCCACCACCACACCCTCCACCCCCGCCACATCCACCCCCGCCACATCCACCCCCTCCGCATCCACCTCCACTACACCCCCCACCGCAGGCACTCCCAGAACACCCTCCCATCCCGGCCGCACATCCCGACCCACATCCCCCAGCACCACACCCTCCACACACCACACCATCCACTGCATTCGAGGTCGCAGCGACACACCCATCAGGCGCGTATATGAGCAACGGTACAGGCATCAAGAATGCCGGCTCGTGGTCTGACCTCCACAACGCCTTCTTCTCCCTCGCATTAAGCCTGAACTTCGTCTTGCCCTCAATACCAGCTGAGTCCTCTTTCTCCTCATCTTCCATCTGCTTCAACTCTCTTGCACGTCTTCCTTCAATCTTCGCCCGTCGCTTCCTCCGCGCGAGCGTTCCTTGGTGCCTCTTGTGCATCAAGAACACCGAATTGTGATCACTTGGGTGTGTAGCTGCAGCTCCCGTCCCAGCGTCTGGAACAAATGATCTGTAATCGTGGCCACCACTGCCCTCGCCATCGTTGACCTGCAGACACCCAAACGCACGCCGAAGACGCTGTCCAATCGTTTCTCCGGGTAGGGCACATCCACAGAACATATAAGGTAAACCATACCGGTCCTAGAAATAGTACATCAGACTTGAAATCGTATCATCGCCCGAAACTTGACTACGCACCTGCCAGGCACGACAAGTCACATCAAACGACGTAGCCAGCCTATCCTCTTCCACTTTATCATCACTGCGGTGGTATGCATCAGTCACTCAAACCGATGCAGCACCCGGCGGCATCGACGACGTACTGGTTGACATACCGCCCTACTAGCTCCATACACTCTTCTTCATACCTCCGCGCAGTCAGCTGGTGGGTATGCCACGCAAGATCTATATCGAGTGTGGGGACAAAGAATGAGCCTGGCGATTCAGTCATGAGGCCCAGGAAGCTGTGTACGTTCGGTTGTCATATGTGACGTGTAAAGTAGGGGGATACGCACCCCTTGTACCGAGCAATACAATGCTTCAGCACCACAGCATCCTCCTCTGAATCGAAGAATCCAGGGTTCGTCCACCCTAAATCGTACATTTTCTGCGTGAAAGAGGATTGCCGGATAACCTGCGCACAAAAATAAAGTTGAAGGTTGGTCAACCCACCGATCAGTCGCTCCTAGGGGGTAAATACAACTCACAGCTCCAACGAGATCTATAGAAAACATTCTATCGTCTGTATAGGCGCCCAAAACCCTTCTCGTTCTATCCATCCGCAACGTTAGCAATTCCTTAGTCGAATACCTTCTCGAGAGAGAAAAAAAGACCGCGTACATCGTCTTTACACGAACACTCTCCAATATCTCCCTCCTCAATTTCACCGCTTCCCACTTGTTCACCCCCATAATATCCTGAACGGTTGGCATAGATCCACCGGTTGGTCGTGCACCAGAAGCGGAAGAATTGTTAAAGAATTTGGCAAGAGCTGCAGAACCCAAAATCATTTGTCTGATCTTCTCGGCGCGTACTGTATCGCAAGCATCTTGAGGGGTATGCAATGTACCACTACCCGCGTCGCCAGTCACACTGTTTCATCATACATGCCAAAAAAGAAACTGGAAAGACATACGCGAGATATTTTCCGGGAGCCATTGGCTCTAGAACGTTCCTGAGGAACTTAGCCATGCCTAGCATGTCCTTAGTGATACTCAATCCGCAGGAACATAATGCCTTGAAGCAGCTTTGGGTATAACCTCTTCCCGAGGAATCATGAAAGGCTGCACGTCGCCGCCGTCACCGCAGAACGAAGAGAAGCATAAAAGCGAATACGCACCAACGGAGAAAGTGCTTTCACACTTTGGGCACTTCACTGGTTTCTGTGTCAACACACCCATGGCATCGAACGGGTCGTACGGCGTGCCAGTGCGTGTTTGCCATGTCTGAACGCGTGCAGCATGCGGCGTTTGGGTCGTCAGGAGCACGGGACAATCCTGCAAGGATATCCGAGACATATTGAGACGGACAGCGGTAAGAGGGCACGGAAAGACGTACGAGACAGACCGCCATAGCCCGGCTATACTTAGCGAGCGTCTCCAGGGCAAGAATCCGAGTGGTGTCTTCGGCGTACCAGCTGGATACATGCGAAGGAAATCATGTTAGCGATGACTACATTCCTGTGAAGGAAGGAACGAGGATTGGAAGCGGCTTGATGATAAGGCGATACCTGGCGTAAACGCCTCGTCACGAGCGTGTACGATAAAGGATCCGAGGGTGAGGGAATAACGACATGGAATGAAGAACTTGCCTAGGATTGAGAAGATAGGCATGCCACACCATTACAACATCGATAGGTGGCAGACCCATCCATTCCTCATCCGTGTCCCTGATCGAGGTGCACCACCGCTCGAACCTACACGAGGTCGTTAGTCCCGTCCAAGTTACGATCGGCCAACACGAGAAATCGACAACAATTGGACTATCAAACCTACCTCTCAACAGCCAACGACACAAACCAGGTCCATCTCCGCTCCCCATCCAAAGTTCGCGTACGTTGTGGGAACCTGTTATCCGCGCCTTCTTGTACTTTCTTCCTCAACTCATGAAACGCATGTAGGAGCGCCAGATGACCTTTGAGTTGGGAGGGGGTCACGAGATATATTTTTCTCTGTGTCCGATGACTCCGTCCATTTGCTGGGTTGATACGGGTGTTATTGCTGGGCGTCAGTGGGGGTAATATGGGATCAGTAAGGCGCGGTTGCGTTGGCATTCTAGTCTCCGTGGTGAAATTTGCATGTTCAGTGTAGATGGGTGGGGGTACATCTTCTGGCATGACCATCCACTCAATTGGGGTTGTTTCTGGCCCACAGGTATATCTTGGATGTACATATATATAGGCCTTGGAGGAATTCAGGGGGGATTTTTACTTACATAAGTCTAGTGGCACAGGTGCGTGACGTCGATGAGGCAGTGCGGCACTCAGCTGTCCCTGCGAGTATGTAGAAGGTGGGCCCACTGCATCGAATGACTCGAAGGGTTGCCGAACTCGGAGCAATCGCGGGCCCCGTGCTGCACCCTCACTGCTGGTCTAATAGTAAGTATGGGCGCCGGACCGGTGTGCATATCTAAGGGCACAGTGACTGTGCCAGGAAGCGTGTCACAGAACATTCTAACAGGCCTCCTGTCAAATGTCATGTTTCGATTTACGACCAACTAGGTATGTATACACACACTGGTTGGTACACAACTTTCAAAAGAGTGATAGGCTCCCAGAGGTGGTTGGATATGTCCGTGCTAAGATTTTTCCATACGATCAATATTGTGTCGAAGACGCACTGGTCTTCGGATCAACATAAAATGTTTTGCCTATCCACAGCGGAGCAAGTCGTTATTAAGTCAGTGAGTGCCGTGTTTAACTCACGGACATTGGGAAAGTGAGTTTTTAATACCCACATCCCAATGTTTTCGTTAGACCCTAAACGCGTTCCATGCAACGAGCACGAAATAATGTCCTGCATTCTTCCTATGTACCAGCGAATCAAATTGACCCCATTCAGGCGTCCCGTCGAGGGCTACTTCGCCAGACTCGACGTTACGCAAATTGAAGATGTGGACAATGAGCATGCGTACTAATTTATACTGTAAACAAGATACCTCCACATCAATGGCAGCAAGACGGAAAGGCCGACTCGGAGTATGATTGGCAACCACTAGCTTGGTGACCAGGACATCTAGACCATGCGACAACGAACCTAACTACGTCACTATTGTTCATTCTGTCCGCAGGAAGGCAGTAACACCATCATGACAGGATGGATTTTACCTTGTAGGTTGCAGTGTTGCATGGAGTCAGATTCCATACCCAGTGCAAGTCCTCTGGCATCGATCAAGGTCAGTCGACATCTGACCCTTAATCCCTATCCAAATTCTGGGGACGTCTGAGGGCGTTTCCAAAAAAGGCTGTGTCGGGGGCACTGTTGGTTGTGTAAGTAGTTCGACTTGCCTCGTTTGTTCGATGCCCGTCCGATATCATCCGTCGCTGCGGACTGCAACGTGTTCGCCACAAATCGCTTTGCACTTAGTACTAACTTTTTTTTACCGGTACGGAGCTCAAGTCTCGTGGGTCACGATGTCGTTCAGGATGACCGCCGCTGCGTTCCATTCTTCCTGAAAAAAAAAAAGACGGGAGACACCCGCAAATGTTGCTCTTCGCTTCCCTTTGTCCCACAGGCTCCATGTTCCGTCCTAATTCAGCTACACCGCTCCTCCTAGAAACCTAATCGATCTTCCACTCGACAAGACGGACTCCTCGGTCACAAGCGCCTCGTATTCATTCCTCGCCATTCTGTAAACTTGGCTGGTGGTACTCATTCAATGTCGCACAAACCACTCGTTTCAAGGTGTCTTAACCTCTCATGGGTATCAGCTCCCGCATGAACGATAAAGATTCTTCATTAAACGCTGCTATCTCCCAGGAGGATGCGAAGGTTCACACTTCATATCTTACTGTCCCAGGCAAGAGCATGTGTTAAATTCGCAGACGCCCTTATCCACACATGAAACATGTCCTTTATGGCAGGTTGCCAATTGGGGGCAATGATTATGCTGCCTTCGAACTATGACCCGGTCGTAGTATTCGGTCAAGGGAAGGCCAGTTTTCTCGCCTGAATTCGTGTCTACCGTCGCCTGTCCTGCCCCTGCATCTGTAACCCTTGGATCTCTTGATGAACCAGCCTCTAAAAGCAGTTGTGCCGCTGTGGCTGAGTGGCCGACTCAAAATTTGCAGTTCACACGCACAGCCACCTGCGAATTTTCCGGAATAAACGTACTTTGTTTGTGTCAGCCAATCTATCCACAAGGCAAAATAACTAGCTTGGGTTGCCACAACTGTTGGCCGGAGTTCTAATGCTGCACGGTGCAGCGTGATAGCCTCCAAATCAGGCTTTCACCGTGTTGCATTAGAACTTTGTCCCACAAGATCAACCATGTCAAAATTGGATGATGTGGTCAATGTGCAACATATTGTGTTGAGCTCTATCGAACCGGTCCTCCAGGGTGGTTGTCATTCGCCAAGCCCATTCTTTGCCTCATCGGTGATCAGAGAACTTAACAAGGGTCGTGGACCGGGCAGAGGTTGTTCCGCCAGGTGTGTGGCTATAAACTTTCGCATTTTCCGAGACGTTCTGTCCAAACCCTCTCTCCACAATGTTGCCATTTATTTAAGTTAGGACAAGATCTTTGAAACTCTGCGAGGCCTAACGTGGATGATCGATGAAGTTAGGCGTGCCGTTAACATTTGCTGAAGTCTGACATGCTGGATACCCTGGTTGACAATCGTTCCACAGCGCGTTCAAGCTCACAATCTATTACTGAAGCTACTGAAGCCTAATCATGGGCGCCAGGGGTGGAGGGAAAAGTGGAAGTGACGCGGAGTGAGGAGAGAGGAAGTACCGATCACTATACTGCATATGCATGGCTGATCTCTGCGTCAACAAGGACATGCTCACTCATACGGGTCGTACGCCGTCTCTATGTAGCAGGGAAGAGAATCGTGAAAGTTTCGGAAACGGGTGCATGTTCTCTGGTACATTTTCCATGCACGTAATCAGCCTGACATGTGGTTTGCCTTTTGCCCTCTCAGAACGGCTGCACGCCTCCATTTTCGAATCTGGAGGCTCGGACGGGGTACAGAGTTCTGATATAGTCCGTCTGCAGAAGATAGTGCTAGTGGGTCAATTTGGCCCGTGAGCTAGCTGCAATGTCCACAGCATCATTGCGTTTTATACCTCTCGACTCGTCCCATCTCCGCGTTTATGCTCTCTATCCCAACAAATCTGAAAAGCTTACACGGAATACTGTCAGAGACCACAGCTGCGGAACCCGCTCGAGGTTTTATAAGTGGCAGACCAATAAGTTTTGCCGTGGGTGTCTTAGGATTTTGTAACGCTATTTACTTTCGATTCCCGAGATAATGAAGAGAAAACAAAAAGATATGGATTGATGGTGGAAAGTATTATCAGGATATCATCGAGCACGCCAATATGTCAGATCCAGGACAACGAAGCACGGAAAAGAAGCACATAGATTATTGCACTCGGGTGCAGTCAGGCCCGTGCAGGCGGGCAATGGTCGCCGCAGTGATAGGCTGAAGACAAGGGGCGCAGATGCGGGGATGCGGGCAAAACAGACTTCTAGATTGAGTCATCAGTACCTTAGTACAAACTGATATCATCCATGCATGTGCATGTAGTAGACAAGTAAGGGGGGTTGGATTACGTAACAATCCCCCCTACATGTGCGTGTCCTCCCCACACAATCGTTGTTCTCTCACTGCAACGACCAGCGCACATGCCAGCTCACGCCGCCGCTGTGGTTGTTGCCGTCGTCGCCGGTGTAGCAGCGCTAGCTGCTTTCCATCATGTAAGTCCAGTTCAATTTTAAGTAGCTTGGAGCTCAACTTCACACAGTTTGTCTACGAACCTCACATCGCACCTACTCTCGAAGCATGGGCGGAAGATTTCGTCGCCCGCAGACGCGCTGCACGAGGCGCTGTTCCCATTCCTACTCCTACCCGACGGCGACGACGACGACGACAGCACTCACCCTCGTCCTCGTCGTCACCGAACTCCCGCAATTCATCTCCTGCTACATCAGGCGCTCACGGGTCACCCCGGGTCGACCCATCTGCCACCCGTACTCGTAGAGCTACCCGTAGGACTACTAGAACTCGTGGCAGAACCGGTCGAAGTTTCGACGATGCTGAATCTTACGAGCTAGAAGGTCTCATTGCTAACGATGTAGAGGAGTGGAGGAACGAGGTTAGGCGCAGTCAGGGCGAGGCTGGGTTACGCCGTCGTCGTGGATTCGGGCTTGGTGGACGAATGAACAATCCTAGCGATCATGACTTCGATCATATGAGCACGACACTCGACGAGGTATGTCGCCGACCGTTTGCTTGTCCTCGTATGCGTGTACTAATACCAACGTCCTCGTGGTTCATGATTGGCACCGACAGTCATTCACGGAACTTACGCATACACCCATCGCCCCCACACACGTTATCTCCAATGTATCCTCACCTATCTCTTCCGATACGTTGTCCCTTCCATCAGTCCCGCACTCTCCAGCACCCGCCAACCTGAGCATCAGAAACAGGTCAGGCTCAACTACGACCATCACCGCTACTGCCATACAGGGACAAGAGCTCCACGCCTCCCAACGGACCGAGACCTTGGCGACATCTTTGTCTCCTTCTGTTGTTGTGTTGCCAAAGTCGCCTGATGAAACCACCGAACCCGATACAGACACTCTCCCACCGTCGTCACTCACCTCTCCGCGTCTGATCACGATCCCTCCAATCGCCACCCCTCCGAGTGCTTTCGGTTCGCCACCTGTACTGCGATCATGCCCAGGTTACACCACCGTAGAACGAGACGATGATTCTCCATTTGGACCACTTCTTCCTGATACGCCTCGATCAAGCCCAGCTCTGTACGCTGGCAGGCCCTTCTCCCCGATTGTTAGATTGCCGGGGTCTGCGTCGTCGCCCACGGCGCCAGGCATTGAGATCGCCAACGCTCCCCCATTTTCAAGGGGTTCTTCTTTTGGACGGAGGGGAAGCGCACTTGTACATGAAATTTCCCGTGCAGAAGAAAATGGTACCACAGCCAACATTGAAAGTCCTTTATCCAACAATAATGCCCAACCCGGCCGCGGCAGCACGCCCGTCCACAGTCCCATCCGTAGTCCACGCCATAACTCAAGCCCAGGACGCCAAGCCCCCAACACGGTAGTACAACCATTGGACCCCGACTATACTGATCCTAACAGTAGCGTCGCCTCTCTGTCCCTACGGTACCCTGTACCACCGACGTCGCCAGTGATGGTATCCCCACCCCCGTCGGAGGGTGTAAGGTCATGGTCCAGTCCGTCTTCTCCTCGGAGTTCGATGTCCCCGCCCACCTCAGAGGAGCTGAGGTCGCTATCGAGTTTGTCGTCGAAGGGATCGGTGTCGCCTGAATGGGCATCCTCACCTGTGTTTGCGTCGCCTGAGCTGGTACTATCCTCTGGGTCAACTTCGCCAGTGTTGGTGCCCTCGTCGCCTGTGGCGATTCCGTCATCTTCCCTACCCGGGTCGGCGTCGGTTGTAGCAGGATTAAGCTCGTCCGCATCAACTTTACGTGTCCCAAAACCCTCGACGGCCGAACCAAGATCAGGGTTGGAAGGGTCTTCACCCATACCATCCTCGCCCACGACCTCGTTTGCATCGTTTGCGTCGTTTGCCACGCCCGCATCTGTCGTGCGCACTGTCTCTGCGGTTTCGGACGACAGAGATATAGATTTCTTGTCTGCGGCAGACAGTGATGGTGAAGATGATGACGAGGGGAGGATGAAGAATACGACTTCACGTGTTCCCCTCCCTGACAGGGCTTACAACCCATTCTTGGACCACGAAGAAGTCTTTGAGGTCGGAAGCGATGGATCGGACGGCGATGATCATCGAAGTGATGAGAGTGGTTCGGATGGGTCGTGGGGCTCACATGGGAGTGCTGAGTTGCACTGAGCACAGCGCCCTCCGTCCGTCTCGATTGTAAAATTGGTTTGTCATTGGAGGGAACTTGGATGGCATTGTGGATTATGTAAACTCTGTTTCCGTTTGGATGTTTTTTTTGGTGACGGTGTACGATGAAGGTGAGATCTATTGGAATGTTGGGCGTATATACACGTAGTTCTGCTGCTACAAACCGTTGGGTGTGTCCAAGTACTTCAAGTGCTTGATATGTATAGTGTCGGAACCAAATCAGGGAAGGGTTTGGGGAGGTATGTACAAACATTAGCAAATACGTGCTAAAGGCGTTACGGAGATTACGACATGTAGTGTAGACTTATCCTTTTACGGTAAACTACATTTGACAGCAAGCACAGTCGGCCTCAGGGAAACCCGACAAAACCACGCTCAGAAACGCGACTCCTCAGTGCTTTCAAACGTTTCGCTCTCCGAGGCACAGAGCTCAGTGCTTACGGTGATTGCCTCCGAACCGGTAGGCACGCAGCGTGCGTCCAGTCGTCGAAACAACCTTAAATCAGATTAACGTTTGCGCTTATCATCCATTTCAATGGGTCAGGGCGCCCACGCTCAACCTGCTGGGAATAATGCAAGAGACCGGGGAGTCAGGGAAAAATCTTTTCGACTTGTGAGTAAGTTCCTTCCTCTAGCAGTTTTCAGACCGACTCTTCGTTCTCGCCCATCGTTGCAACAAGAATTCCCTCATACCGATCGTCGTCCTGCACTTTCGAAGACCTCGAAAGGCATGGCGGCGAACCCAGCACAATATATGTAAGTTGTTACAAATGGGAAATGGGCGAGTGGTTGGCGGCTGATGCTTTCACGCCTGTAGCCAAGGCCCATTCCTCATTGGGCTAACCATAAACATCTTCCTCTACGGTGTCATCACCACGCAGATCTACTTATATTTTTCAACGTATAAAAAGTGCGTGTCCCCTTAGAATCACCTTGGAGCAACCAGTCAACTTCTGTGCATAGAGATCCATTGTTGTTGAAGTCACTGTTGGTCTTATTTTTTTCTTCATGCAATGCGTTTACCCTCGCAAAACCCAGCATAGTGATTTTATACTTGGCGGATACGCTCAACTGCACCATCAGTATCTATTATATCTACAATGTTCTAGTCACTCACTTTGGTACGTCTTCTTGTTTAGCGTTTGCGCATTGAGCTGAAGTAGATGGCATGTATGGGGCGTAGGCGATGCGGCAAACCTTCTGAGTAGTGATTGGGGTAAGTCCATAATTTTTTAATGAAAGCTAGACTATCTGACACCCTCGGGCAGCATTTACAGGCGGTACGAATCCATGCCTGATATCCTTATATCCACCAGCTTAACAATGACTTCCACAACCACAGGTGCCGTCTTGACTGCACGTCTTCATTCTCCTTCTCTCCTTCTCACCTAATGAGTCGCTGCAGGGCGCTATCAGTGGGGCGGTCCAACATTTCTTTGCGTGGCGGGTATATATATTGACCAAGAACGTGTTTATCGTGGCGGCTATCGTTCTATGTAGCCTAGCCAACCTGGCAGGCTCGGTCGCTGCCACTGTCAGAATGGCCGCCAGCCCCAGTCTTTCCGTGTTGCCAAACCTCGACATTCAAGTTACGGTATGGTTGGTTGGGGGAGTCCTCGCTGATATGATCATCGCCGGTTCGCTTGTATGGCATCTGGTGGATATTCACTTCTCGTCGCCTTTCGTCCTTTTAAAGCCGCATGTTTAGCAAAGACACAAACACCTTTACCCTGCACTGACTAGCACCATCAATCGGATTCTCAGGTGTGAGTCGCGCAATGTATAGTGGTGCACGGACTCGTTGTTGACCGTGTGGCCATTCTAGTGACCGTACAGACTGGATTCCTGACGATGATCGTTGCTATCATTGACTTGGCGTGCTACCTGGCCATCGTAAGTCGCGTTCTCTGCCAATGCAATATTCTCACCCCAATTGGTTTATAGAGTGCCGGCATGTAAGTTTTTTTCCTCCATAACCTATGCGCGACGGGACCGACTTCTCACTCGACACTTGGCCCAGCCATCTGATATTCAGCATGACACTATCAAAGTTATATACAAACTGCATGTTATCCACCCTAAACGCTCGTGCAGCATGGAAATATAACGGATCGTCAGAGGACGAAGTAAGCCATGGCAGGAGACATGAGGTAAGGACTTTCATCCAACCCGCTTTGTCGCCATGTCTCACGTTGCGCGAACAGTCAGTTGTGTTCCAGGCGCAGAGTACGCAGCCGGAGGTGCGCGAAATGCACTACAGTATATTGGCCCATTATCCGGGTAGTAACCGACGCATTCTTTATAGGTTTTCGTGCAGGTCGAATCGCACCAGATGATCGACATGGGAGACGATCTGCCGTACGGTACTTTTCGTCAGGGCGATCCTTCCAAACATGGATGGAACGATGAGGAGGACAGTACGCATGCTGGCAAAGTCTGAGAGCTGTGCTTTATTAATGTACCATAATTGCAAGATTATAATGGTGGATAATAGAACCCGCATCCTCATTTACAGTAACGGAACGTTTGCATAGCCTCTATATCCATGGCAGTAAGGCGCAAGGCGGGGGGGCATGAGTGTCGATTAGCCTCATCAAAGCTTTTCGGTGCCTTGCTAAGTATCAATTCTGGGTGGTATGATGCCTCCCGGCGGAGGCCCAGATGTCCGCCGTGGGCCATGTCATCCGATTGCGATTCATCATTCTGCCTCCATAATGACATTTGCTTCACATGGTTACCTGCTACAAAACTCAGATCTACAGCCTGGTGCAATAGGAAGAATACACTGTAGAAATGCACCCGTCCCCTTTCTACGCCCCCGTACACCGCCGAAGACGCCAATCATGGCCCAGGTGAGCTGCCAGCCTGCTTTGGCCTATTGACACGCCCAACTTTACCGAATCCAGTGACCCAAGCATATACTCAGAAGATACCAAATAATTTTTTCCAAGGGCCGCTGTCATCCGCCCAGATGCAGTCATATGTATGTATCTGAGATTACTTATTAGATCCGAATCTGCATCCAGCTGGTGATATTGCAGACATATGAACGAGTGATATTCACTTCGACAGTAGTTACCACATGCTCGTGTCCATGTTTGCGCCCCCGACGAGAATATATGTGCGTGGTGTTATTCCAGATTGAACCTAATACCAATTGGTGCTGAGTGAAACATGGCTGTTATGTGAGGTTTCGTGGTCGCCCTAACAGTCGATCGATGTCGAGCCTAGAGTATTGATTTTGCAAATACATAAGTCAGCTGAGATCTAAGTTGATTATGTAAGCAGGGGCAATATCGCACCCGAGGTAAACGTTAACGTTAAGTACTAACTGAAGGTGTCACTGGGTTTATTCCAGAAACACAGGGGTGGTTTTATGTATACTAACTCTGGTCCTGACAGTGCATAAAATACCAACTCTTTTCAACATGTGATAAAGTTCGTTTTTCCCTCTTTTCGCCCTCGTCCATTGCTTCGTGTCGCTCGACAAGACTTCATCGTATCGATTGTCTTCCTGCACTTTCGAAGACGTCGGAAGGCATGGCGGCGAGTGCACCACAAGTCTTGTGAGTCAGTTGCGGCAATCGGCGACTCGTTGGTGACTTTCAAGTTTCTTCCTATAGCCAAGGGTCGTTCCTCATAGGACTGGTTATAAACATCTTCCTGCACGGTCTGGCCACCACGCAGGTGTACTTGTATCTCACAATATACAAAAAGTGCGTGTCGGTCCAGCATCTACCTAGAGCGATTAATCAAACTATTGCTCGCAGAGATAGATTTTGGCTTAAGTCACTGTCGGTCTTATTTCTTTCTTCTATGTTATGTGTTTACCCTCGCAAAACTCAGCATAGTGGTTTTGTACTTGGTGGATACGTTCAACTGTGTCGTCAGCATTTATTACATCTACGATGCTCTAGTCACGAACTTTGGTGCGTCCCCTTGTTTAACGTTCACGTATTGAGTTGAGGTAGATGCCTGTTCGGAGCGTAGGCGATGAGGCGAACCTTGCGAGTGGCTCCTGGGGTCAGTCTATGGAGTTAAATGAAAACTGGGTTATCTAACACCCCTTGGCAGCATTCGTAGCTGGTACGAATCCGTTCCTAGTACTTCTACACCCCCAGCTCAACAAGGACATTCGCAACCACAGGTACCGCCTCGACGGTGCGCCTTCATTCTCTGTGCACCGGCCTCTCACCTAACAACTCGCTACAGGGCGCCGTCAGCGTGGCAGTACAACATTTCTTTGCGTGGCGGGTATATATGTTGACCAATAACGTGTTCATCGTGATGGCTATCGTTCTATGTAGCCTGGCCAACTTAGCAGGGTCGCTCGGCGTCAGCGTCAGTCTGGCCGTCAACCCCGGTGATTTCCGACGTTCAAACCTACAAATTGAGGTCACGGTATGGTTGGTTGGTGCTGTCCTCGCTGATACAATCATTGCCGTTTCGCTCGTATGGCATCTGGTGGGTATTCGTGCATCATTTCTCGTCGCGGTTCCATTTTTTAAAGCTGCGTGTTCAGGGAAGACACAAACATCTGTACCCTGCGCTGAACAGCACCATCAACCGGCTCCTCAGGAGTGAGTCGTACGATATATAGTGTTGTACGGATTTATTACTGACCGTATGTCCAATCCAGTGACTGTACAGACTGGAGTCGTGACAACCATCGTTGCTATCATAGACTTGGCATGCTACCTGACCGACGTAAGTCACGTTCTCTCCCAATCCATTCATACGCTCACATTAATTGGTTTCCAGAGTTTGAACACGTAATTTTTCTCCTACACACCACAACAGGACCTTCTCACGTGCCGCTTCGCCCAGCTATATGACATTCAGCTTGACAGTGTCAAAGCTATACGTAAATTGCATGCTATCCACATTAAATGCTCGTGGTACATGGAGATATGATGGATCGTCAGAGGACGAAATAAGCCATGTCAGGAGCAGTCATCCTGAGGTGAGCATTTTGAGTCGTCTAGAGCTGCTCCAGTTGCGATGTCTCACGTTCCATGACTAGGTGATTGTGTTCCAGGCGCGGAGTACGCAGCCGGGAGTGCGTGAACTGTGCTCTATTAATTCCCCATCCGGATAGTAACTGATACCTTCTGTATAGGTTTCCGTGCATGTAGAATCGCACGAGATGACCGACATGGATGACAAATCATCACACAGTAAACGATATTTCTAAACATGGGTGGAATGACGAGGAAGACAATACGAATGCTAGCAAAGTATAGCTCGTGCTTCACTGTACCAGATTGGGTGACCGCGGACCACGTCAGTAGGTAGCCAGAAAGGAGGTAGAAGAAAGGAAATGAAGGAATCAAGAAAGAAAACAAGGGGAGCACACTGACCCTCTTCTTTACGTCAAAGTGTCTTCCATTCCTGTCTGGATAGCTAGCTGGGTACCTGGGCACATGATGTATATCAATGGGTCCTTCGACCGCCATGCGCAGAATTAGGGTCGATATCATGCGGAAAGCACCCTGTGTGGCTTGAAATAACCCTCATGTCAATGGTGACAGCGACAATAATCCATGCGCATGAGAGCATGCGGTCAATCAGGATAAACGATAACTCGCTGAGACGCAAGTGAACATTTTACTGTACGGGTATAAAAAGGCCCGACTGCTTATTTGGAAAAATACAAGACGGACCAGACCGAAGAGAAACATCATTAGCACTACCGAGCAGTCTCGATTCCTGGAACACATCCTGACTAAAATGAACCTGGTTCGCATGTGAGGGAGTACACAACTGATCTGTCCAACATCAATTACCATGGGTCCTCTGGAAAGAGGGCATACGCGAGATGCACTTCGATGTGGGATCGTCGTCTATGCCTGTCAATGTAGGGACCAGATTAATGGATAAACGTTTGCGGAGGAAGTACATCGGCACAAACCCACTTATATCTATGATCCACATCAGCCACATCGAAATTCGTTGTTGCGCATTTATCAGGACTTCTCAAGTGCAATGATAGAAGAACAGATTCGATTCCAGCCGCCGCCAGCATGCGACCATTTAATCGTAGACATTCTGAGCGTAGACATTCGCACTGGGCCGTTTGGGTAATCTTAGAAGGAACAGGTGAATGGGGGGCGCGAAGGGGGTGAAGAGGGAAGTGGCAGATGACGCTCACTGCGATAAAATAGGTTCGAGGAGAAAAGCGGTGGCAAATAGGTGGAGGGCACCACGAGAAGAAAGCGTAAGACTTACTCCTGATCTCTACCGAAGCGGTTCAATGGATCGCTTCAACTTGCGCCGAGATCACATCCAGAAAGTTGATCAAAAGTTCTGGGCAGCAACCTAATCCCGTCTTGGTCATATACGGTACAGAACCAACTCTATTAGGCACCCTGTGGATATTGGAGGAGCATCCCAGGAGATTCCGCCACTGGAACACAGCATAGTCCCTGGGCAAATAAGAAGCAACTAGCCTACCAACTGTTCGGTACATCAGATGCGCTAGTTTAACGGCTCTAGCAGGCGCATGGATCATTTCAATGACAAACAGGGCTGCAAAAGTTGGCATTGGGTATCACCGCCATGGGCTGGTACCTTAAGATCAGTAAACAGATCATACACAGGTCCAACCTCTAGTACGGTCCATGTTGTGTCATCGACGGTCACCAGTGGAGTCGATGGAGTAGCCGGTGCTCCGATAGAACCCACAAGGTAGCTGGGGCTTGATAGGAGGCTGAGGTTTGGAGTTCGAGGGAGGTTCAGGTTCTTCGGGTTGTGGTTTGCCGGGTGCAGAGTCCAGACTGAGGTGCGGAGGTTGCTGTTAGTGATGGGTCGGTGAGAAATCTGAGTGAAGACTGCGGTGGCTCTACCAGACAGCACTGGAGCTGGAAGTGGGTGCATAGCAGCAGTAGCAGTTTCAAAAGCCAATAGCCCATAAATAGAACTGGTGGGCTGAAACAAATAGGTCGGGTGGTGCTTGCATTTTTTTCTACTAGACATCGATCCAACTGTGCCAGGTTAGTGACCAAACACCTGGAAACAGACGATGCGTCACAGACCCAAGGTGCAAAGAAAAGGCAGGTGTTTTGGGAGGGTTCAGTAAAGGGCTTGACCCCGATTAGCATATGGACTGTATAGTATTCGCGTTCTGTATTCAAATCGCGGACTTGTCCGCCAGACTCGTCTAAGTGAGGGTCACGTTTACATAACTGCACTCCTGGAAGCAAATTGATATTCCGAACGCATGTCACAAGAGCCGACTCATTTCAAACCCCTCAACAATGTCCGAGCTGTTGGAATTCAATAATTTGCGACATCTCGGGTATTCTAACTGGAATTCTCCGAAAAAGGTTCCAAGAACAAGCAACCACCGAGATCTTAGCTGCCCCAGTTTACTCTCGACATAATCAATAGTCAGCTTGAAAGTAACATGTGTTGATTCGTCGGTTCGTCGACATCCGCTGACACAAAACCTGCAGGCAAGTAATGCAACAATAATGGCTGGGTGTTCTTACAATCAGATGGTTCGCGCAAGGGTCCTGAGGACTGACCCTAGGCGGCTCCGAGTCCTCCCTACCCTTTTTTTCCCTTAAGGTTTTCTGGGCTGATTTCCCGCCACCGTCACCATCATCTTAACCCGAATTTCCTCACAAGTTGACGTCCTACCGTATCTGGAGGTCCAGCGGAGGTTTTATCAATTGCAGTTGTGCCTAGCACCCCCACTGGCACTCCCTAGTACTGACTTGTCTTCCTGCAATCTGGGACTGTTTCTTCTCGGGGTGACTGTCAATCTTTTACGTAGGGCATCACGTCCGGGTGTACCTTTATTTTTCTGCGTGCAACAGGTGGGTGGCACATTAAGAAACCTTTCCAGGGCGACCACGACCACAACAGCTCTGCGCATAGACAGACTTTGATCATCGTTGGTCTCTTTTCCTCCTCTGTCGTGTACTTACCTTCGCAAGTCTGATGAGTCAAAAAGAAGATATACAGCATAAAACCACTGAAGTTAGAAAAATTAGTGTTTATTGCACTGGAGGCGTGAGCTTCTGGCACAGTGTGTACGAGCTGCAAGCGTTGATCGACGCTGACAAGAATCTTTCTCTTCAACCACGACCAATGCTGATGTCCGGGTCCCTCAAGTTTGGCTGCACCACTGGGCCAAGACATTGGCTAGCATCCACCAATATATCTCTCCTATCATCTTTCAAGAACTCAACCTGGCCCACTTCAGTACCTCTAAACCGTGCGGTATCATCGCCACCAATGCCTTAACCTAAACCAACCCATCAAGGATCTCTCCAAATTTGTCAAGTCTTTTTCCCAGCTCAAAATACTCCCTTGCACAGAATTGCATACAAAGCAGATACTTTGGCCGGATGGCTGGGCAAGAGTTCACCGAAATCGTCAGGCAATTTTTCTGACTTTGGTTCAAGATACGGTCCTGCAATGGTCTCGGGTCCATCTGTTCTACGGAAGGTTCCCTTAGGTTCCAAGTTGTCTGGGTACAAGACTACGCCTGTAACGTGTCAAGGAGCACTAGTGGATACTATGAGTCTGATCTTGCCTAAGAAGGTTTAAAATAAAGTTGGGCAGGGATCCACATAGACTTTGAACTCAATGGCAGGGACGGGGCTCACGCTCAGGTATACATTCACTATGTTATGTAATACTCCCAGCGGAGCTTCGCAGGGTTTAATGAGGGGTTTTAAGGTTTAAGCAAGGCGGAACTTGTCGGGCCTTTAACGGCAAGGCTGAACAGCGAGGTAACTCGGCTGCAAGGAAATGAGGATCTTTGTCTGAAAGGATTGCTCTTAAAGGTGGCCAAACCCTATCCAACCTGTGTATATTCGGGACGCGACAGTCACTTTTGGGCTCCCGTGGTCGCAGTCGCCCTAATCGCCTTGCAGATAATACAAAGACAGAGTTTGATTTGATGTACGTATACAACTAATTTGTGTGAAGTAACCCTGCCCCGCTCGCAATTAACACAGTTTGATGGGATTGCAAACTCACGTTAGGTGGTTAGGTTTGGTCAGGGTCTCGGACTACTTGGGTAATAGGTTAGGTTAAGCAACATCAAATAGTTGAGCTTCTCACCCGCCAGCCTCGGCGCTGACGCGAGCCACACCTACAGGAATGTACTAATAGGCTAAGTTTGCATATGATGACGCCCAATGCAAACGGTCTGACCGCCCGTAATAAAGTTCCTCTCTTCGATCTGAAGGACGGATTACCCTCCTCCGCCCCCGGCGAGAATTCCCTCATAGTTTGACATCCTGCGTTCTCTAGGAGACGTCAAAGGATATGGCGGGAAGTCCAGCACAAATCGTGTAAGCTGTGGTGAGCGGTGACTGTCTAGTAACTCATGTCTCCCCTTGTAGCCAAGGACCGTTCTTCATCGGGCTGATCATCAACATCCTCTTACACGGTGTCCTTACCACTCAAGTATACTTATATTTTACCACACATAACAAGTGAGTGTCACGCTTGACACTTCCCTTGTGCGATCGCTCAGCTTTTTTTTTTTTTTGCGTAGCGATAGACTTTGGCTTAAGATGCTGTTGGTCTCATTTTCTACTTCCTTCGTAAGGCGCTCACTCACCTAAAACCCAGAATAATACTTTTGTACATCGCAGATACGTTCAACTGTATGATCAGTATATATTACATCTACGATGTTCTAGTCACTCATTTCGGTGCGTCTTCTTGTTAACGTCAGCGCAACGAGCTTAAGTAGGTGCATATGTTGGAATAGGCGATGAGGCGAACCTTTCGATTGCCAACTGGGGTCAGTCCATCATTAATTTTATGAAAACCAGGCTATTTACCGCGCTTGGACAGCTTTCGCAGCTGGTAACGAATCCATGTCTAATAATCATATATCACCTGGTTTAACGGAGACTTCCACAACTATAGATGCCGTCTTGACAGTACGCTTTTATTCTCCTTGCTCCAGTTCCCAGTAATAACTCGCTAAAGGGTGCAATTGGAGGGGCGGTGCAACACTTCTTTGCATGGCGGGTATACGTGATGACCGAAAAGGCGTTCGTTGTGCTGGCTATCGTTCTTTGTAGCCTAGTCAACCTGGCAGGCTCACTTGGTGCCACTGTCGGTGTCGCCCTCAATCCCAATCTTTTACTGTTGCCACGTCTTACAGTTGAAGTCACGATGTGGTTGGTCGGGGCGGTCCTTGCCGACACGATCATCGCCGTTTCGCTCGTATGGCATCTGGTAGATATTCACTTTTGATTTCTCGTCACGTCCCATCCTTAAGCCCACGTGCTTAGAGAAGATACAGACATCTTTACCCTGCACTGACCAGCACCATTAATCGGATCCTCAGGAGTGAGTCGCGCAATGTAGTGTTGTATGCACTCAGATTTGCTGACCGTAAGGTTAATGCAGCGACTGTACAGACCGGAGTCTTGACGACCATCGTTGCTATCGTAGACTTGACGTGCTACCTGACCATCGTAAGTCACGCTCTCCGTCAGTGCGATCAAGTGAACGGTGCACTCATCTGAGTTGGTCTATAGAGTTCGGGCATGTAAGAATTTCTCTTTACCCGTTACATGAGACTTCTCAAACTTTTCGCCCAGTCACCTGATATTTAACATCCCACTCTCAAAACTCTACACAAATTGTATGTTATCCAGCTTAAATGCGCGTAAGGAGTGGAAATACGATGGATCGGCAGAGGAACCGAGCCTTGGGGGCATTAGTAGTCGGGTGAGCATCCTGAAGAGAGCTACTTGGTCGTAATGCCTGTCTTACATTCCCTGATCAGTTTTCCGCATTTCAAATACAGCATACACAACCGGAGGTGCGTGAACTATCTACTATTGGTCCCCATCCGGATAGCAACCGATGCGTTCTCTATAGGTTTCCGTGTGCGTCGAACCGTACTGGATGGCCGTCACGGACGATAAACCGCATGACAGTCTCTCCCATCACTGCGGTACTTCTAAACATGTATGGAGTCGTAAGGAAGATGGCTCGAGCATTGGCGATGTCTGCAAAGATGTGCCTATTGTACCATAGTACTTAAGCCATGGCGGGTGTAATCATTCTAGGGTAAGCACTTTCAACCTCCGGAGGCGCTTTATTGGAATATCTTATGTCCCGTGATTAGGTAGGTGGTCGTGTTCTGGATGCAGAGTACATAGTTGGAGGTACGTGAGTTATACTCGGTTGTTCCATTATCCGGAGAGGAACCGATGCATTGTTATAGGTGTTCATGCAGGTTGGATCGCAGGAGATGACTGACATGCACGAATGCTAGCGAAGTTCGAGAGCCGTGCTTTATTGTATCATACTTATTGTGGAATTGTAGATGATAAGACACGCGAACTAGTTTATGCACAGCAACTAGATAATTACACTCCCTCCACATTCTATCGCACACTCAGTCTCTTCGGTGTCCCGACGGAGATGTAGATTTCTTGTCAACCACAGAGTGATGGTGAAGATGATAACGAGGGGAGGATGGAGAATATGGCCTTGTGTTTCCCCCCCTGATGGGGCTCTCAACCCGTTCTTGGACTACGAGAAAGTGTCTGGGGTCGGAAGCGATGGATCGGATGGCGACGGCCGTAGGAGTGATGGAAGCGGTTCGGATGCGTAACCCGTGGTGCTCTCACATGGGAGTGCCCGAGTGCCAGCGTATCTCCGTCTATTCGGTTTCTGAAACCCGAGATGGGCAGATGAGTCCGTCACTGGGGAGAATTGAGAGGGTGGTGCGGAATGAATTTCCTTCTGATTCACTGTAGATGTTTCGGGTGAAGGCGGGATCTCTACCGTAGCTGGGTTGTCGGGCACAAATGTTCGTGTTGCCTGCTACACATAATCAAGGCGTGGCGTGCACCTGAGTTGCAACAGCCTATGCAATGCAATAGGAGCGCGTCCGAGCACATAGATTGAAGATGTATTGCAATATTGAAAGATGGTTGATGATTCTGGCTTCCTAATTATTTGGTCCTGTCAGAGGAGCATAAAAAGCCATAATAGCCTGAAAACTGAAAACAGTACATTATACTCTTCGTTGCTGATGATTGGGTTCTAAGCTCGTGATTTACGACTCTTCGCAGCCCGAGAACTAGCCGAACTCGCGCATGACTCGCCTTGGCCCTTCAACGTGGGAAATGATTCACCTTCGGTCGGTCGCGTCCTCCTACCTTTGGCATTTCCTCTGACAGGATTCCCGGCGGGTAGTGTGTTAGCAGTGGCGGCCGGTGAAAGCAGTCTATCCTGTTCAGAAAGCTCCTGTTTCACACGTTCTTCCTCAGCTGCCCACCACTGGAGGAAATCCTCTTCCTGCTTTCTCGCACGCTCTTCCTCTTGGATATCTAACAACGATCGCTTGTCTTGGGCTGCGGATGCACTCTGTGTTTGTTGCAGTAACTGAATCTCGGCGAATGACGGCACTCCATCCTGTATGCCTGGCTGTACACTAGCTTGTACAGGATGGAAAGTCCAAGCAGGTCTGGGTACGTGACGCAGCAGAATTACGATCAGTGACAACGCAACGAATGCAAGTAGCATATAACCCACTGTACTTTTCGCGGTCTTGGTGACCCAGAGGGGATAGGAACTGCTTGCCTCACTGGAGTGATCTTTGGACCTAATGCCGGCGGCAAACTCGCATTCGTTAGTTTGGAAGGCGTGGCCGGTACAGACTGCAGTTGATTGAGTGGCGACGCTTTGGATTGCAGCCCTGATGAATTAGGCATGGTCGGGACACGTGTTGCAAACTGCTCGCTCGTCTTCCTGGGTTTATCTGGAGTCTTTGAAAACCTTGAAACAGGAGAAGACGGTGCAATTTTCCTCGCTTCAGCTTCCACCATGATAACTTTGAGGTCCACCCTATAAATCATTCGCAATAGCAATGGAAGGAAGACGATTGCTGTACATACCGAGGCACGAATGGAGTCGTCTTCCATACCGGCCGAGGAGTAGTCGTGGCGTACTGGTTCATGGGCGAAGTCGGAAAACCGGGTTGTGGCACATTCAAATCCAGCGTGGGCACCGCATCCGAATCGTCCATCACAAACAACTCGTCCCCAACTATATCTCGAGACCCCGACTTCGATGGTAGAGACGGCATTAACGACGGACTTAAGGAAGGGGAATGAAGAATAGGTCGCGCCCGAGGTTTAGAGGTTCCAGGGGAATCTTTTTGAACCTGCGAAACCCTCGGAATCGGTACAAAGGGTTCAGGAATATCCTGGTTGGCCAACCACTCTTGATGCCTTCCCACTGCCTCCTTGGCAAGCCTATTCGATCGCATGAGAGGCGTCTTTTCCGCCTGCTGTGAGCGTATAAACCCAGCCAGATGTCGCACTGCCAAGGTCTCCAGGTCATCCAAAATCTCCAATTCCAAAAACATTTCCAAGTTAGCGGTTATGTAACTCTCAATGCTCTTCACGAGGTCAACCGCATTGTAATGAATAGCGTCAGTAAGGATATAGCAAGCATTGTAAGGACTGAGGAGTCCCAGGATGACTTTTGAGCAAAGGAGCACGAGACCATCAAGCAATAGTTCGTTCTGACACCTTTAGTTGAGTAACGAACACTTTCGGGTGAATGTGCCACCTACCGCCGCAGCCACCATGCGAAACATGAACTCGACGACGTCATCAATACTCTCCAAAAAGTCTGAGACGAAGTCAAAACTAATCCGGGTCAAGAACGGAGGGAGACACCTACCAAGTGCGTCGAACAGTTTCTCCTCCCCAAAACAGATAAAGCGCAGGACAAACTGCATCACCGTCCACTCGAAATGATCCATCTGAACATCGATGACACCAAATTGGTCTCGCCTACGAGAGGTCCAATCTTTATCTCCAAAGAATGCCGAGAAGAAAGGACACCGTGCACGAAGAACAATCGAATGCGCATAAACGACCTTGTCACGTAAGTGTAAAGCCACGTCAGGTGCCAGCGGGTCCGTATGGGCATCTGACCTGGGCGGTTCTGTGACGGATTGCACGTAATCGAAGAGTTGTCCATATTGCACGCGTGCTGTGGGTGTGGGTGCACATTTGACAACGGATTGGAGGGCTTGAGCAAGTTGAGGGAGCTCTAAAATCCCAGCGAGAACTACGAGTTCGTACTTGACCTGCATCGGCAAGATACCGAGTGCCTTGCACTGCTCCGCCAAAGCGAGCCCGACTCGACGGTCCCATAACGCCAGCAAGTTATCAGAGTAAAGATAGTAGAGGAGGATGAGCACTGAAAGCGGATTGACTCTTGTCACGTGCAGATGACCGAGTATTGGCGATACTGGGAAGGGAAGAAAATTGATTGTCATTTGAATGTGCTTGTCCTTTAAGATCTCGTTTCCATATAAAACTGTCCGCAGTGGCTTGCAACGCGCGGCGAGCACAAGTCTGTGAGCGTGAAAAGCGAAATTCTTTTCCACACGAACTATGATGTCAGCGTCATGCGAGGAGGCCATGGCGGCCGTCCCTTCGTCGAGAGGAACTCGTTGAGGTCTTTCGCAACGCATCTATCAGCCTCTCCAACGAGGCAATGTCATCCAAGATTACAGCGTCCTCCATCTCATCGTCGGTTGGGACGTGGTTCCCACCGGTAGTACTTGCCCGACCAGGAGCTGGCTCCACCTCGGGCAGAAACGGTATAATTGCAGCCATGTCCCCTTCAAACGGTCTCCCCACGACTTGAATTGGCGGCGGTTTGTATTCGGCGTGTAACGCCCCAAACGCACCGGTGCTATTTGTGCACACCGCAACCACCCTCTGAATATAGGGGACGCGTTGAAACTTGAATGACTTATTCCCGCCACTGGCCGCGCTGCTCTTCAGATTCCGGGAACGTACGTAGACATGTCCAGATCGCGTGCACACGATGAGAGTACCATCGCCTCCAATGTCGACGTCCTGTATAACCGCTAAGATGTCAGCGCCACAGTGGCGGAACAGAAAGGACAGATTATCCACGCACCTGGACACTACTCGCCTGGGACCTCAAAGCCCACACTCGTTGGGGCTTTACCAGTTTCTCCTTTTTCCCGGATAGACCGAGTCCATCCGATTCTAAGACCATTGGGGCAGAGAATGTGAACACTTCGCCATTAGAGGACAACGCTGCAAACGAGTTTTCGCAGCTGACAACTTTTGTGATCGCAGCACCCCTAACAGCTTGCGGAGGGCGATATACGGACATTTCAGATGGGAAGGAATGGGTTGGGAAGCTACTTCACATTCAGCAGGGTTCAATGTCAGGACAGGCACTGTACACTTACTTCACCTTGGACACCCCTCCATGCCATATACATACCACATCACCACTCGTGAAAAGGCATGCAGTAGCAGTTTCCTAATTTCATGTGCACGTTTCAAGCAGTACGGGCCAGAGGGCACGATGGTACTCACCGACATTGCCATACCAAATATGGGCTCTGTAATGACAGATACCTGACGAGGATAAACTTGCACTGACGTCGAGGTCTTGTCGTACCCTGCCAGCATATACGTCAAAAAAGTTCACACATGCTCCCAGTGTTAGAGCCCAAGTAGATTACAAGAAGACGAGGACATTAACTCAATGGCTCACCCAATTGTCCATTATTAGTTCCCCATGTCCACACTTGAGAGTGTGACCAACAAGCACTTGCGCTCTTGCATGCGGCGACACCCTTTATAAATTCCTTCTTAAGATGACTGATCTTACGTGGGGTCGATTGGACGGCTTCCTGAACAAAGCCTCCTTGACTGGTTTCCACTACATATCCCAACTGCGAAAACCTGTTGAGGCCCCAACTCAGGATTTCTCCTGCATTGGTGACGGCAAGGGTATGATCTTGACCAAGAGCAACGCTGACAATAGCGCACCTCGTCGGAAGAGTTAGTGGGGTAGGAGTATACACAGTATGGGAGGAGGGCCCGAGCCTTAAGGCGACCTTCAACAAGACATATGTCACATAGTGTAACAACCTACCGTCCACCACTCCCAAAGCCGCATAAACGCAGATTGTCACGGGGTTCATTCGTGAGAATAGCTGAAAATTACATTGATCAACGCGGACGTTCCGGCATGGTGTGCGACGAAAGACCCTGCACGACTCGCCGAAGGAATTCACAAGTCGCCAGATTTCTCCATCAGAAAGAACCATTTTGAAACTCACCTGTGTGTAATTTCGACATCTTAACGTCGCATACATTGACCGCCGCAAAACGATCTTCCAACGAATGGTTTCGGGCGTCTGCTGCGTTTTTCGTGGGAAGGGCGACAGAATCAGGAAAAGTACGGTCACTCGCATCGCCGTGTCCAAGTGCAGCATTCCTGCAGCACCAGAGTTGCAAGGAAGGTACAGCGTGAGCTCGTGTCCAAATACAACGTATATACAAAACTTTAGTCATGAAAATTGAATTTTCCAGCCAGGGTCGGCCCGCAAATGAAGGTTGAAATATAAAGAAAGAAACCCACCGATTCGCACCCCATGTGAGAAGGTCAGCAAGTACCTGTCCGTCACAAGGCTGTGGTTTCGCGTTCCGAACCGTCAAGTTGTACAAATCAAAGGCTGAGTATCCTTCAAAGTCCTTGACGGACGTGTTAACATCCGGATGCTTCAACAAAAGGATTCTGCAAATAAGAAGTAATAAGTGAAGCATGTCACCCTGGTGAGAATATCACAAACGAAAGAAAAGAACCGGGCCGAACACGAAGGTCAGCAGAGAAAAGGGAGGAAAACTCACGCAGTCTCAGTGTTTCCGGAATACAAGGCCCTGTGGAGGGGCGTCCAATGATTCTCCTTGTCTAGTAGATTGACATTGATGTTGGGATGCGAAAGCAGCATGCGTGCATACTCGGTACTGGAAGTATCTGTTGACGAACACACAAGGTGAAGGACAGAGCGACCAAGATCGTCAAACGCATTTACTTCCAGTGCTGGGGCGACCAACTTGCGGGACCATGATTTCTCTGGAGATGACTTCCCAGCACCAGTGCGAGGACCGGCTGACCCGGAAGGTCCGGAACGGTCTCGTTCCAGGAGTCGCTGAAACGCCCTTTGGTTGCGCAGATGGAAGTATACATGAAGCAGTGTCATGCAGCACTAGAGAAGAAGCTGGACTTCGTAGTCCGAAAGGAAACACACGGAGTGACCTTCCTGACCGCTGGAGTCCAATCGAACCTTCGGGGCCGATAAAACGCGAGTAACCGGCTGACTTTCCAGAATACTAGTCGGTCTAGTGGCGTGCTTAAATTACAAAAAGTGGCGCGACTGCAGGGTAATTTGAGCGGTAGCGTGCACTGACAAGATAACGGCTGAGTGCTGTTGAGGCCCAGCATCGTCATGACTCGGTGGAAATTACGGGGCTCGGAATGTGAGTCTGTCTTACGTAATCTGCGCACGTGCAAATTAACCAATGAACGTGGCTCGAGTCGCACACAGTGCGTCGGCCAGCGGCAAACGAAAAACCACTGCATCAAGTTTGACAAAATTGACTCATCTTAGCTATGGCGGCCTGCCATTTGGAGCACAATACATATGACGACTGAAAAGCTGACTTGCCTTCGATGTTCCGCTATAATTTTTCAGATAGCTAGAAAAGAAACAATGCAAACCTTAGATGTCGAAATCTGGCATGTAAATAATAGTCATGGTGGAGGTCCTGTGAGTTCTGGTGCCTGCTGTCGCCGACGGCCCTATCTTCTAGTGGTTAACGTCGAAGATATGAATCGTTGCATTAAATTTGCCAGAACGTGTCCTCTGAGGTTGGAATCGAGCCAGTTGTCGCTTGCGAAATGGCTCTGCGAGCGTCTCCTTGTCCCTTACAGAATATTGATGTTCGAGGAACTTTTTCACCATCCACATGCCTGTGAAGCTGATTTATGCCACCCAAAAGAACCTTGCGAGGTGGATGATAATGTAGATGTGGAACAGGTACCGGAGGGTTGGACTGCCGTGCTTGCCTGTTTACGTCGCAAGTTACCCCAGGCAATACGTAGATAGTGCGTGGTGCTTTCACGAAGGGACCGCAGACTCGTGTAGTTTTTACCCCAATGGCAAAGACCCTCAAATTCCGAGGGAATTCTCGAAGGAATTTACAATAGTGTAGGAGCTGGAACGTTATCCTCGCCTTTCCTGTCAAGGCTTTGCAGTAATAGACGCGAAATGGGTGCGTTTTGAACTGAAGCAAACATATTATGGATACGATTGGCGATAAGTACGGCCCAACCTCTGGATACAGTAGTAAAGGGGAGGAGCATGGGTAAATGAACAGCAGGAGTATAAAGCGAGAGAACAAAGATGAGACATAGATGAAAGACAGGAAGTGAGAGTGGAAAACATGCGAAATACCATGGCTCCCACGTCTGTGGGGACTAAGACTTACATGCCACCTTCTACTTGGGGGGCGGAGTAGGGGGGCCTGGGCAGCGTAAGACCATTCTCTTCCCAAGTTAAAACAACACAGACAAAACTCACCAAACAAACCAGGACGTGAGGGAGGCGTAGCAGGCCTGGGAGATACCGGACCACTCGGTACCATAGAAGGCATAAGGGCGGGATTTGCTGCACGAGCAATCAGTGCAAGATAACATATCAGGTTAGTCTGAACTACATGGCCGCCAAAAAGAAAGCAAATGCGACTTACGCCTCCACTGCGCCCAAGCTGGCATGTTCGTGTTCGAGACAGGGTTAGGCGCTTCAATTTGTGGTACTGGGGCAGGAGCAGGAGCGGGAAGACCTTTAGGCGCTTTCTCACGTCGGGTTGGTTTATGAACGACACGCCACGCGGGACGAGCTTGAACAGGGGGACCATCGTCAACAGGTGGTGGCGTCGCTGCTGCAGGAGGGGGTGGTATGGGTTCCTGGGGCTTGTGTGAAGAAAAAATGAATCAACATTAATTTGACACGAAAGAAAGGGGAAGAACTGCGTACATGTGGTCTCCAATCAGGCGTATACTCCCCTCCAGCGCCATGTTTGGACTTCACAGCCATCAGTTCAGCTATTTCACTGTGCGCATTTGTCCGTTCCCATTCAATGATATCAAAAGGCCAGAAAGCCAAGGGAGAAGATGGAGTAAGAGGACGCCCGATCGCCTTGGGAGGACAGGAAGATCAGATCTGGAAGTACTCACAATTGCAACTGTCTACGCTCATCCCTCAACTTCCCCACCTCGGCGAGAAGAATTCTGACTTCGCCGGCGAGGGCTTTGCTGAAGTCGTTCAAGTACCTGTTAGTTTGGTGAGCCGATCAATCCGCGACTTCACAGGCAAAGGAATGATGGATTTTACTTCGGAGGAGCGCCGTTATATGGGTTTGGACTTTTGTTTGCTGACATGCTTTGGTGTTGGAATGCAGACGCCGTACTTTGGTAGAGAGACGGAGCGAAAAATTGTTTGCAGTGGCGATGGTTGATCGAAGGGTATAAGAGACGATCGCTCCAGCCGTCACCCGTTCAGGTGATAGCGATGGTAACGTGATAGACGTTAACTGTTGCTGACTCGTCGAGAAGCAAAGGAAGAGTGTGGGTACGTTTGGAACTACCGCTGAGCCCGCCGCCGGAGCTTCGACTCGAACACGAGGCAGATAAATCGCCAACCGCTATTAGGATTTGTAAACGTTGACCTAACCAAGAGAAAATCAAATCTGTCTGAGGCCTCCACTGTGGCCTGCGGATTATTGGGATGCTTCGACCCAACTGGAAGGAACGATGTATACCACCAAAATCACTGAACCAGTGCAAAAACTTGTTGATTACTAAACCGAAAAACGACAATACCGTTTATGTTAAGGCACATCATCACCAACTCGTCTTCACCACTAAAGTTATAGACCGTCACCGAGAGATATCTTTTATACAAGCGTGTGAGATATATGATAGTGTTATGGGAACTGAGTGGGACTACGATTCAAGTGATAGAAATAATGTTAGACAATGCTGGGTTCTTCCTTTTCGGCGATGCTAGGGTCAGCAGGATGGTTGTCTTGGATTTGAAGGTTGTCGTGGCCCTCCATCGCCCTAATGTGAACCGTATCGCCGTTGCTGCGGGTAGCGATAACATGTCAACCCAGAAAAAGGTAAATAAATAAATAAAAAGCGTACCGAATGGTTCCCTTCAGCAATTTCTGTGCCAGGGGGAAAAGCACGTCCGACCGTACGACTCGAGCAATAGCGCGAGCACCATAGACCTCTGAATAACCCTTCTTAGCGAGCCAATGCTTAGTCGCATCATCGACATCCAGCGTAATCCGTCGATCTCTGAGTCGAGAAGCGACATCCCTCAACCGCAATGAGACGATATCCAGAATCGACTTGGGCGAAAGCTTATTAAACACTAGAATGGAGTCAAGGCGGTTAAGAAGTTCGGGAGGGAAGTAGTCGGAGGTGCGTTTCATGACGAGTGCTTTCGCTTCATCAGTCACGGTACCATTCGCGTCGCACGAGGTGCTTTGGGCTAGTATGTCGCTTCCGATGTTACTAGTCAAGCAAACAATTGTATTCTATGCCTTATGAGTAACTGATCCACAAAGACTCTAGACAAATACCTTGAAATCGACTTTCCGTCCTTGACTGTCTGTGAGGCTTCCCTCGTCGAGAATTTGAAGTAGGATCATGGAGACGTCCTGCTTTGGGATCAGACCAATGGATATTTTACGTAACAATAAAAACAAAACCTTGTGAGCTTTCTCGAGTTCGTCAAGGAGGATGACGGCTTCCCATGCATTATTTACTTGTTGAGGGAATACCTTGCACTGGTAACTTACCATATGGCTTCCGCCGCACAGCTTCCGTTAGTTGGCCTGGAAAGGATGGTGAATAACCAACATCGAGAACATTCCATGATAACCTTACCGCCTTCCTCGAAACCTACATATCCCGGAGCAGCACCAATGAGACGCGAGACGGTGTGTCGGTCATGGAACTATTCCAAAAATAGACACAGCTTTAGCACACATTGTATAGAAGGAGACTGGCATACTTCAGACATATTGACAGTGATACTATGAAGCGTCAGTCAATGGCTAGCCAATGGAACAAGCGCAACTCACAGTCCTCGCTGCTCATCATTAAACAGGAATCCCGCCAAAGCCTTCGAAAGTTCCGTCTAGTGACACAGACATTCAGAAGATGTTCCATGCTTCTAGACATACGGTAGTACCTTTCCAACGCCGGTGGGCCCAAGGAAAAGGAATGATGCGACGGGTCTGTTCGGTGCTTGCAGCCCGGCGCGAGATATCCGCACGGCGTCGCTTACAGCCACGACGGCATGGTCTTGTCCGACCACCCGTTGCTTCAGCGATTCCTCCATCTAAGAGGACATTACTGCTTGTTTTGTCAAAGGACCGATTTCTGAAACTTACATGAACTAATTTCTCCCGCTCGCCTTTTAGCAAGTTCTGAACAGGTATTCCCGTAGCTTTTGCAACGACTCTCGCAATATCATTGCTGGTAACTCTGTCATGTAACATAGCGAGTGGGCTTTCCTCATCTACTTCTCGTGGTTCACCATCCTTGGGAAGTTGATGTTCCAAATCAGGGATAATCCCGAATCGGAGTTGGGAGGCTCTTTCGTATTGTCCTTGACGTTGGGCAACCTCGAGTTCGTGCTTTGCATCTTCTAGTCGTTTCTTGAGGTCCTTAATCCGGTCAAGTCTCGCACGTTCTAAAGTAAAATGTTAGTTGACACATTCGCATCAAAGACACAAAATGATCACCGTTCTGCCAGATCGCAGTCAACTCTTCAGCCTCTCCTTTCTTCCGTTGCAAATCGCTTTCAAGTTTGGCTCTCCGTTCAACGCTGAAGACGTCGGTTTCTTTCTTCAGACTCTCCAACTCGATTTGAAGCGTCATGATTTCGCGATCTAGGGCTTCGAGTTCATCTGGTTTGGATTCTTGAGCGAGTCGAAGTGCAGACGCTGCCTCATCGACCAAGTCGATCGCTTTGTCAGGGAGGTAGCGGTCGGAAATGTATCGTGCGCTGTATACGGCAGCTGTGTTGGTGAGCAATAGTGATATACGACCCGACTCTGATAAAGACTTACCCGTTACTAGTGCGCTGTCGGCGATCTCCACACCGTGGTGGACTTCGTACCGAGGCTTGAGACCTCGGAGAATGGAGACGGTAGATTCGACAGTCGGTTCGTCGATCTGAACAGGCTGGAAACGACGTTCCAAAGCCGCGTCTTTACCTATCGTCTTTCTATATTCATCCGCTGTATATCCATCAGATGAGGACGTGTATACAGTGACAACACTCACTAGTAGTAGCCCCGACTAGTCGCAGGCCGCGTGCCAACGCTGGCTTTATCATTTGCCCACCGTCTACGCTTCCTTCTGCTTTTCCTAAATTAAAGAGCATATCTGCAGCACCACGATCATTGACAATGCAACAAGGTTTCGATGAAAGCCACTCACGAACTTCGTCTATGAAACATATGATTTTGCCGGCCTGATAATAAATGTAGCCAGTGTGAACTTAGAAGACGGATGGAACCCACCTCCTCTTCTATATCTCGTATTAGAGCCTTAAATTTCTCCTCAAATTGGCCACGAATTCCCGAACCAGCCAATATGGCAGAGAGATCGAGAGAAAGCACTCTCTTGTCTTGAAGAGACTACAAGAATATGGAGACAGTCTGACAGATCGAACAGGTAAATTGACTGACCTCCGGTACCTCACCTGCGACGATACGGCTTGCAAGTCCCTCGATAATGGCGGTTTTTCCAACGCCAGGAGGTCCGATGAGCTGAGTAGCGGGTGAGTCCCACAGGTTAGCCAGGAAAGGAACAACGCACCACTGGGTTTGACTTTGTTCTCCGAGAAAGAACTGGAACTTATCAAGCTGTGATCGGTCAATGAGATTGAAGAAGAACTGACTTTGTATGGTCCTCCGAATTTCTTACGGTAGATACTCAGCCAATGAGATTTTATGACGACAGCATAAACCTTACCTTCGTCCCTCCCAATGACAGGATCAAGTTTTCCGTTTCGCGCCATTTCCGTAAGGTCGACACTCTGCACTATAGTCATGCATTGTGGAAGAAGACGAAGAGCTGACCACGCACATATTCCTTCAAAGCATCGCCCTTCTGATGTGGTTGTTGGAACGCAAACCCGGGGAATCCACCCCCAGCATTCCCCCCTCCTGGGTGTTTCGTCGAATATGCATGCGAGAAAGTAGGCCGGAATGTACGCTGAACGCGGAGCTGTAAGGGCAACGCCGGGGTAGCGCATGTTGCGCCGAGCGCAAGGCGGGCGAGACCACTTCTTGGCCTAATGGAGACTCGAGGATGTAGTGATCTTGTTAGAGGAATCTTCGCTGCCGCGGCAAGTGACATGGATTGCAGAAGACCTCTCACACCTACTAACGAAATATACGCTCGAAGTTCGTCGATGCCAACTGTGTGACGTAGCCCGCTGAGCCGCTTGGTTAGGACCATTCACCTTACGTAGTCAGTAGTAATAAGCAGGAGTGATCGGTTAGTACCACGTTATGTCATATGTGGCATCCATCAAGCCAAGTGGATGTGAAGGTTCTCCCTCTAATCGCACTTTCGCCCTTAAGTAAAGCTTGTTATCTATCAGATGCCCGGATGGTCTGTCACCCGTGCTTTCGAGAGAGGGAAAGATGCCCGGGCAACACTCAACGCAGCTGGTTCAATCTTGGGCCATCTGTGCCGACCCGCTAATCTGCCTTCTGCCAACCCCACTCGTTCCTTCTGGACACATTCGTCGTCCAATGCCAATCCCCTCGCACGCGAAGGAAGTTACGGCCCTCTGACAACCGATGCTGATATCTGCATCATCGGTTCAGGAATCACTGGTATCAGTGTTGCGTACCATCTTGCGGAGGCGGTCGGAAATCAAACCATCGATTTGGACGTTCCACTGCGTGTGGTCATACTGGAGGCAAGGGATTTCTGTCAGTGACGCGTCCTAGTTTTGAGTGCCTTAGCTGATCGATCACAGGCGGCGGCGCGACAGGTGTGATTGACTCTTGTTACCTGGAGTAGGCCTTGCGATTGACGCTGTGTGGTCACTGGTGCACTACTAGGGCGAAATGGTGGTCACCTTACACCCCACACGTTCTACAGTTTCGCTGCGAGACAGGACAAGTTCGGTGCCGATGAAGCTATACGATCGTCTGCTCTGGAAGAATACACAGCGTCATCACTTGTCAGCATCATCGAAAGAAACGGCTGGTCTGAAGATGTAGACTTAGTCAACGGTGGCAATGTCCGCCTTCTTTTCACAGAAGACGAAGAGAGGGAAACCAGGGCCGATTTCGAGCGTGCCAAGCATGCAGGCATAAACCTGGACAACGTGCAATGGCTGACTAGAGACGAAGTACAGAATGTAGGGACTTCATGTCCCTATCTCGTACACTGATCTAAGGGATGGCTTCAGACTTACGGAACCCCCTATTCTGCCGTTAAGCTACCAGGGCACAATATCTGGCCTCTTAAACTCGTCACAATGTTGTACCAACACGCAAAACAACGCACTGGCGAACGTTTCGATTTGAGGATGCACACTCACACACCAGTAACCTCAATAACGCGATCGCAAAGTGAGGGCTCGAATGCGAATCTAAAGTACATCCTTTCTACGTCGCGTGGGCCTATTTCGTGCTTGCGCGTGGTGCATGCAACGAACGCGTACACTTCCCATTTGCTGCCATCCCTCGCTGGTCCAGATGGCATCATACCAACGCGCGGTCAGATTATTGCTACTAGGGCATCCGTAGGGAAAGCCTTGATTAGAACAAATAGCTGGTCCGGAAATCAGGTGATTTTTCCCCAGCCTTGGGCATTACAATATGCCTGACTCTTTGCTATCATAGGGGTATGAATACTGGTTCCCCCGCCCGCTCGGACCTGGTGAAGAAAGGCCCTTGATCGTCCTCGGAGGGGGACGTGAAGCCTCCGGTCCCCAATTCGAGCTTTACGTAGATGACGACTCGGGTACAAATCCCGTCGTAGGTAACGAGTTGAGAGATTTCCTTCCGACAGTTTTTCAAGGTAAGTTCGAGCACGGGACCGGACCAGAGATGGAATGGGTAAGGTATTCTTGTGGATTCATGTTATCCTCTGTTGATGATTCTTTGATCAAGACTGGTATCATGGGATACACGACCACAGGCAACCCATTTGTACATTTCTTCGGTATATTGTGGGGCGATTTCAGCACTCACTAGCCTATGCCAGGTTGGACCTGTGTTCGATTTCTCCACCGGAGAGAGGGAAGACTACGAAAGGCAATACATTGCAGCTGGCTACACGGGGCACGGAATGCCTCGTGCGTTTGCATGGTAGGTAGAATTTGCGCTCACCACGCTATCGGATGCTTACTCTCGGGATCAAGCGCGGAAATTGTCGTGCAAATGATAGTTGCAGAGTTGACAGGCACTCAATGGAGTTGCCCTACATGGTTTCCAGAACGGTATTTGACACATAACCGACTGAAACATAAAAATTAGATAGGAGGCTAGGTCGCACTCCCCGCGCATCACCGATATGTGTACATATATTCATTCCTCAGAGCTTGGTCACGAATTCTATATGCAAGATGATATGTCACGACGCAGTCCATCCGGTTTTACAGTAATGCGAACTTTTCGGCCTTGGCCTGGTGATGACAGCGATGACTGTATGTTTTCCTCCAGTGCACCAACAATATCGGTTTGGAACCGCATAGGAGACTTTTGATCGAGAAATAGGATTATGTAAGGAGTACCGTTACTACTACTACGATTGATTGTCCATAACTATGCGAACGGGCAGTGCAAGGCAGACTACACAACGGTGCTAATTGCCCTTCAAGGACAAATATCAAAGTCCATGTTGACGGAAAATTGTGCAAGAAGAGAATGTGGAAAATCGGTTTATCCGCTCGCAGGCATCGCATGAGCGTTTGCATAACAATCTATATCGAGGTCGGTGGGCCAGAGAGGATAGTGTCAATGGACTGGTTCAAAAACTCTTTGCGCGACGTCAGATCTGCTTTAGGGAACTTGGCCATGATCGCTTCTCGAGCAGTTCTACTGAAAGTCAGCATCGACTATGTTTAGTCCACTCGGTCACTTACTTTTTCGTGACTGTCATCAGGTCCTGGGTACTGAGGTATGTCCGCAATGCATTGTACAGCTCTTCGTCAGTAGGATTGGGATTAAGACTGGGCGCAGCGAACGCATTAACCGAAGTGGCCATCGAGAACGTTGACATCGGACGCGCATCCCCAAGAGTGGGGGGCAATAATCCAAACCCGCCAGGTTGCGACCCCGAGCCCGTAAGCATATTCATGTTAGACATCATTGTGGCGCGTGGGTCGGCCGGCATCATCCCATACACACTACCAGTATGTTGGTACCCGAAGGGTAATAGCTGTGGTTGCATCAATCCGCCATGGTCAGATCCCGTCACCGATCCCGGCCCACCGCCGAAAGGCATGAAAGGTAACTGCGGCGTTGTGAATTGGGAGATAGTGCGCTGGCGTCCGTCGTACATGGATCCTTGTCGTGACCCGTGGCTCTGGTGGGAAGCAGGTCCACGAACATTGCTGGTAGAATTGTTCATGGCATTCGTGTTTCGATAATAATCGCCTGCCATCGACTGGTGGAGTGACTGTGGGGAGCTTGGACGTGACTGCACGAAACGCCTCTGGGATTGGGGTTTCGTATATCCGGTTTCGTCTGAACGGTGGGAACCACGCTCCCAAGTTTCGGCTTCGTACTCTACATGTGGAAATCAATAACTCAACTATTTTAACAGTTCAAGATCTCACGTACCACCGAACTTCTTCAAGGGAATCACGGACTCGTCGAAACGTTCCTCTTCGTTCATGAGGATCTTCTTGTTACCACCTTCGCCGATGACGACACGAGTGTTACCCCAAGAAAAGTCGTCCATACACCAGAACGAGTAAACAGGCAAGAAAAAGCCATAAACAGGATATCTAGCGGACGTCAGAACCTCCCCGACCAAACATAAAACGCACACATACGAAAGTAAATAAACTACCAACCAACCGACAAGCATGAACTCTCGCTTGATAATAAAGATCAACGCCTGGCACATCAAGTCAGCAGGCCAAACTGTAGCGACGAGATTTTAAACTTACTTGCAAACCATACGTTACTGCCAACATAATAATGGATATAATGGGGACAGCGGCTTGCCCAGTAGCGACGACGATAATCAAGTAGAATAGCTATGAGAAACGTTAGCGGCAGAAATGGAACGAAACGATGTTGGATGCTCACATATACCACTGTAGCAGGTAAAATCTAATGTTAACCCAGATTAGCAGCCATCCCCAAGGTCATAAAACGTTGTACACACCAGGGTACCCAACAAGTCGATGAAAACGAAGAATCGCATCGAGAAACAGCAGAAGCCACACAACTCGGGTAAGACTACGAGTTCCAACAAGTTGTGGATAGTCGAGTTGATCCAACGACGTCGCTGCGAGAACAACACACGCCATGATTCAGGAGCCATGGTATGAGCTACGGCATCGGGAATAAATTTGGTCTTGAAAGTGGGGAAATGCTTGAGAAGTAGTGTCGTTAAGAAACGATCTTCACCGAGCGAGAACAGATTCTTCTTGTGCAGCGTATCGATATGGCCTTCCGCATACTCGTCAATGATACGATTGGAGATGATGATGGGTCTCCCCTTGTCGGCGGTTCGGATCCGGTAGAGCGAGAAACATCCTGGTAGACACGAGACTGAACCAAAAAGGCTTTCGAACGCTTTCGACAGATGGTGAGATATATAATACTCGTAGACCTGTCAGAGAAGCTGGATGAGCACATATATAACCAAAACAACGTTATCGCGCACCTGAATCATCGTCCACCAAGATCCTTCTTCATTTGTTAGTTTCGTCTCTCCGCAGATACCGATAATACTGGAATCATCCGCGGCGGACGCTACCAAACGGTTCAGCGAATCTGGCGTTACTTGCTAAAACGGACGTTAGCTTCTAATAGATCAACCAACAAGAACAGAACATACGGTATCCGCGTCAACTGTGAATATGTATTCGTAGAATGCGGGGTCGATCCCAATAACATTTCTCATCTGGTGGTATATCTCCAATTCCAATGGCGACATCGGAGCATCGAAATGGACGCGATTAAGGAAGTGCATCAAGAGAATTTGACTGTCACGTTTGCCACGGTTCCCAGGTTTAGACCGCTCTGTTGGTTTCCCGACTTTCACTACAACCATATACCTGCAACTCATCGTTGCAGCGACTACGATAACGCATGAACGCGAAAAGTGCACTCACGGGACAACATGGCCCTCGAACTCGTACAAACCGGAGTATACCTTGCCATAATTGAGCTGCTTAGAACCCTCTCCTATGGATCGGAACATTAGAGGCTCCGGATCGACCTTTGGGTCAATACCAAGGATGTCAAGAACGATACGGGGGGTAGTCCTGTCATTACCGCTGCCGATGATGTTTCCGTCACATATAATAAAGAGAAGCTTGCGTTTATCGTCGTAGTTCATAGATGCAAGGGAATCGATGGTGCGTCGAAGGGAGTCCTCGCCTTCGGTATAACATGGGATTTGACAGAGCACGAACTTGTCTTGCAGTTCTGGATGGCGTTTAGGACTGAGCTGAAGAGCAGAAAGGACTAGTAGTTCATGAACACGCAGTCCTATAAAACAATGGACATCTCCCAACTCACATTTCAATACGATGGACGCGCAAACGATACTCGTGAAGACCAACAACATGTAGTTTTGGACTTGGCACCGTGCTGTCTTCCGGAAATCTGTCTGGCCGAGGTAGAACGCGTTCTGGATACAGTTCATGTTTGAAGACACAGTTGACGAGTCCAACGTAGCCAGGACTTTGTTGAGGCTCGAGGTAATGTCCTGGCCGGCTTGTTGCTTGAAGACGTCTGTGATATCCGTGTTCAAAAACTGGTAGACGTCCGTAGCGCCTTGGTTGATCGACACGGTATTGACGTAGTCTGTGAGATCGTAAATACCGCCTTCCCAAATAGCCCATATCCTACAACGTCAAGGGTGGCGAAGTGTCAAGTCACCATAAACAAAGATAATGTATGGAACATACCGTTGGATGTTCTGATCACTAGCCTGAGAGGCAATCTCATTCGTGTCCCATACAAGCGCGCCTTTCCTGTACTGCTTGATCTTCGGTAAAAACGTGGCCGTGTACCAGTCCGAATTGTCCAACGCAGTACCCGAAGCTGACTGGGTTGCTCCGGAATTATGCATCGCAGTCGGGACTGTAGCCGTAAAATTCTTATATGTCAGCTCGAGAGATGCTTCGGTGACCAAGCCGTTACACGCCAGCGCTAATGGAGGAGGGAAGTAATCCGTGAGGTCCTGTCCAACCAGTAGATCGAGGTTACTCTGCGCATTGCTTGCGATACCGGAGATATCGCTGTGGTCTCCATGGATAAAGTTCGACATGTCGTAGACCCAGCCTTGGATTGAGACCCACCAATCGTTGTCGCCAGTATGTTCAGCGACCTCGCTCGAATCCCACACCTTGTCGTAATCGGGACACAGCAACCGCCCAAACTCGACGATATAAAAGATGACGACCGCATTGAGTATGAAGATCAGCACGAAAATAGTCAACTTTTCTCGCCATGCTAGTCGGACATCGGGCCGCTTCATCCTTCCGACGAGACGAAGGAACGAAGGAAGGTATCAAACCCGTGAGAGTCCACACGATGAACAACCACCAGCGACGAGAGCGGACTAGTTGGCACCTCTTCCACCGCCGCGGGCGCATGACTAATAACGATGCCGCCGGCGCCTTCCTTCGAAGCCGGTACCGACGCCCCTGCACTGGCACCTTTCTTGCCCCATTCCGACCCCCAGCCATCTCCTTCGTCCGTGTAAGCAGGCGCAACGACGTTGGGAGAAAGTAACCCCGACCCTCCATATGACATAACTTGATTAGGATCCTGATATCGCGACCCATGCGACCCCACACGTGCAATGAGCAAATTATCGCGACTCTCGTTCTCAACCGCAGCATCCGCATGTGTATACTCTGTCCCGTCATCTGCCACCATACTTTCATCGTCCTCCTGGGCACCGCCATCAATGCCCTGCTTCTTCTGCTCCTTCTCAGTCGCGCGCAACCCATCTTCGACGGTCTTCCATGCGTCATAAGCAAGCCAAATCGATCGATGCCCAAGCGCATACTCCGAACCTTCTTTCCACCCGTGGGAAGCAGCACACTGCCGGATTCGCTCCGTATCTGATCCCCGCATTGTTGGGACGTACCGCTCGCAGAACTCGTTTTGCGCATAGTCAACGACATACTCAACGCTGCGGCGTGCCACGATGTCGGGAATGAGAAGGGACCGAATTTGGGCTTTGACCCGACGTTTGTCAAAGGAATTTGGAGAACCTGAATCGTTGGGACGAATACAAGATACTGCCCAGAGACGTGTCCAATCCAGCGGAGCAAGCAACTCTGAAAGGGTAAAGTTCAGTTGGGTAGACACGGGGTAGATCTTCGTAGGGTCCTAACTGCGATTGGTCGTCGCCGGTAGCGGATGAGGCCATGGGTGTGGGCTGTCGAAGCGGACGGGACGACACTTGTGCCTGTACGGAGATCGATTCATCCTTGGAATGCTGTTCAGTAGCAAGTGATGGTCCTGAAACGAGCTTGGCCACGAACGGATCCGTGGAAGACCGGAGGAGCGTTACCAGCGCAACATCGAGCATGTCCGCATCCTTTTCGATGAAATGGGTCACATCGTAGACACAAGACCCACTGTAATGATTGATACCGAACAGATTGCGCTCGCTAGCGCCTGCTTGGCTGGGACTCGTGACAAAGGACGTGTGGACTCCAAATTTGGCGACGAAATCCTGCAGCATATCTTCAACCTGTTTATCCCCTGCCTTACCGGATTTATAGGCCAAGCACGCTTTGTTCATGATACCGAGCAAACCACCTGGTTTGCGAGCCGCCTGCTCGCTAATCTGTGCACCACGAAGAAGCTCGACACATGGACTGTTGTCTACCGTCACGATCGAAGGCAAGGCAACACCGTCGCCCGTTATATGTCCGTTGTAACCAACCGCATCCTCGAACGTGTGCCGAAGAATGTATGAATGTATGAGTTCGTTGGCAAAGTTGATACAGAATTCGTCGAATCCATTCTGGCCGTATGCCGACACGAGAGGTGCATTCCCCGTTAGCATCATGGACCCCGTAGCCGCAGGCCCCCGGGACTGGTACCCAGGCTGATCAACAACAATGATCTGTGTTGTCGGAGAAGTTTCCCGACTGCTAAGACAGATCTTGTGATTCACCGTCTCCACGACATACGCGAATAGGATCGCATACAGATCTCGCATGAAATGGTCGCGCTGCGCCATGCTCTGTTCGACATTGAGAAGGACGGTGTACAGTTCTTTGCGGACATAATTTGACTTGTTAGTCAGGACCTGCGCAAGATCCTCGGGTGGGACGCCTAAAAGGCGTGCCACTTGTTCTAGGACTGGCATGTTGGAAACGGAAGCAGACACGTCCTTGGCATCTGCTTCAACGAACTGAATATTGCTCAAAAGGAGGATGGTAGATAATATGGAAAAGATGGAGGATAGAGATTTAGGTTTGAAACCGAGGGCGCGCATCGCTACGCGGACGTCTTCCATCGCGATGGCGTCATCACTGAACGGGCCACTCGGGAGACGGTAGCATCCTGACGACGCTAGCAAAGTATAATCGGAAGGATCCTCAAGTGCAAAATGGTCGCGTTCCTGGGGTGCGGCGCCAGCAAGGAATTGATAAAAGATATGATAGGTGCGCTCCTCGTGCGTGAGCCGAGTAAGACGGGACTTGTCGAGCGCAAAGGCGAGAACCTTTGCGGACTCGATTCGACCGCGGTCGTTGAAGTGAAGTTCCAGGTAGCGACCATGTCGGGATGCATTTGGATTGAGAGAAGTTTTGGAGTTTCCGAATGCATCGAGAAGGGTGTGTAGTGCTTTAATCTGGCTCGCCACCTTGTGCTCCTTCTTGGAATGGGCAGAGAGACGAAGGATTTGGTTCACTAGGAGACGCGCGTTATACGTCTTCCCAGAACACGTCATCCCACTGCATTCCGTCCAACCACAACCACCGTCAGTAAACTCGGTGCCGCCTGAAAGATCTGACGCACCGCATCACCAGTGACTGAGACTCTTTCCTCCGTCGCATGAGCAGATACATCTGGGTAGCAAGCTGGTATATATGTGGCTGCAAGACACTGGCACTCTGCGGCGACAGACTGGTATCCCTATAACAGCGTTCTTCATACTCCCGTGCGGTGGTATCATCTGCATTCGAAAGAATCTTGGAAGGATTAATTGCGACGAGCTGTGTCGTGCTTATTCTCGTGTAGGGTAAATCAGAGCGGAAGCGGGTGTTGAGGACGGCCAAGATGGCGTCGTCGGTAGGATACACGGTGGCTGAGTGGGATGTCGAGACAAGATCGACGAGGTTGCCGGAACTGACGGCGTGAGTCGACGTCGACGCCATTCGTCGTGTCAGGGCAAACTCAAGTCGTCCAACCTGGTTTTATTTGACGAAACGAACGAAAATGAAGGAAAGAGTCGGTTTGTGTAGGTGGAAGAAAAAGACTCTACCCAGCTATTAACCGAAGATGGTCTCTCGGCAAGGCATTATAGTCTCACAGCCAAATTCACACGGGAACGAAGTCCAGAATTTGTACTAATTATATTTATCATACTTACCAACCACTGACTCCACCAATCACAACCGGGGAACGGAACACACTCAACATTCACCGACAAATCGAAAACTCATCACATCCCCGATCTTATCTTGATTCAGCCTCGCGACGGTGTGCAGACGTCAGAAGCCAGTGATCATCACCTTGTTTGCGTGGGGAATACATTACCTCGGTGCTGGAGTCCGTGCGAACAACGCCGCCTCTGGTGCACGATTCGTCTTCACGAGCAAATCCACAGCATGCTTATTTATCACCTAGCTGAAAAAAAGTTGCGAACGCCAGACCGTTGGCACCCTTTTGTTCTGGATCACTATCAGTCACCTTCCAATCACATAACACACTCCCCTCACGAAAATAAATCACAACACAAGGGAGACAAGGGATGGAAAAAAAAGAACACGTACCAGTTAGGCCCTCAGCCCATCCACATCCCCAACAGCCAGCAACAAAAACATCAATGAACTAAAATCCCCTGCTCTCTCGAACGCCTGTTTTGCCAAGTCAAATCTCCAGACTGCCAATGCACGATCCCCGAGCGCTTTCCACTTTGACTCTGCCTCAGCTTCCGGCACAGATCGCGTGATGTCTAGATCGTCGAGCCTCAGGGCGATCAAACCTATGATCGGGGTCGGTGGATATTTAAAGCGCAAGTTCTTTCATGCCTGATGGAGCATGGTTTATTATAATATTTTTTGTAGCGGACAAAACGACGAGGGGGGAAACATACCGCGAGCTTCTGAAAACCGAGCCACCTTATTCAACTGTTCTTTCGGTATAGAGGGCAGAATCTCGGCCGCGGAGTCCATGTCTCCGCGTAACACCGCTGTCCGGTACTCCACGGCATTGAGAGAAAGGGTGTATGCATATATATGTTCATGTCCTCGTCCGCCAGGTGGACGCGATTGTGGATGGGGACGTATCCGAGAATGTGCAGTGGGCTGCAGCGAGGGTCAGCAAGCAGAAAAAGTACACACATCGGGGAAACGAGAACGGGGGTAGTCAGACATGTCGACGTACATATCTAATGGACTGATCGTATACGACTCCGTCCCAACGAAATAGTTAATCCTATTACCCCCGACCCATTTTGCTGTCTTGACAGTACACCACGACCATCACACAAGTCAGACACGCCTCCACACTTATCAGACCTCGGCGACGGCGTCAAGTGCCTCCTCGACCCCTTCATCAGTGATCTCCACCCTTTGCTCTACATTTACATCGTATGCGTCCCGATCGGAGGAAGGGATAGAATGAGTTTTCAGAGGTGGTAGCGACAAACAAACCCTAACCACAACGGCACTGGATGGCAAATGGTTTGTCGCGCAGACTCAGACTCAGCAAGTTCGTGAGAATAAAATTATCTAATACGATATATCGCTTTGGGGAGGTCGCAGTGAAGGGGTGCCGTCACTCGGATTCCCACCACCTTCCCAAAAACGTCTGGCACTGAGACAGCTGTAGACGCGATACGAACCTTTCGGAAACAGATCCTGTACTGGTCGAGAACGGTTCAGGGAGATTCTTGGTAGGCTATTGGCTTGATTCTGAGGTTGTGGTGACACTGACCAGCCCACCCCAAAAGCAGATTGTGAAACACTCCTATTCATACGTAATATGGCAGACAACCTGGAGGGCCAGTCTTGCCTTTCGGAGCGGCTTCAGCTCCTCGATCAGTTCGGTTACTCAAACATCGAGAAGTTCCTTGGCGTTGGCAAGCACAGTAACAAGAACATGCGGAACCGCACTATTCGCATTCTCGAAACCATTGCGGTTTCACTGACAACCGGCAGCCCGGGAGAGGCCTTCGCTGCTGCATTTGACAGCCGTAACACTCTCACGCTTGTGTTAGCAAAGAACGACTGTGTCACCGATGAGGATGATCGGGCTGTTCGCTGCTTGTTCAACGCGATCACTGCTCCAGAGACTCAGGATGCTTATGATGTTTTGCCTTTCCTGCTTTCTCGTTGTGGGCGGAATATGGAGAAGCGAGTCACGAAGATGCATGACGCAGTGACCGCATTCTCGCATGACCTCGATATGGTCCTGAGGGACTACCAGCCCTTGGACTCCATCGAGGACGAGTTTCCAAAATCCGGAGTATATCGTGAAAAAAAGTATGGTGGAAAACAAATCTCATCCACACAAATGATGCGTGATCTTTTAGCGGATATCGCAAGAACGGCTCGGGATTTCAATTCCCAGAGTCTTTCGGCAAAGGACCTCTACGAGGGCCTTGCGGTCTACATTCCCATTCTCAAAAGATCCCGTCTCCTGCGTTCGCTCTGCGAAGCCACTAATTCTATGGATCTCGACCGGGAACTGGAGTTGGAAAGACTGAAACACCGTCTCGAAAAGGTTTCCCAGTATTATTATGGAATTAACAGCTTGATCAGGTATGCCAGGCGTTATTTCCCACAGGGCATTAATCATCGTTGGGTCGACGCTATTCCGGGCACCGGTGAGACTACAATTGTTCTGGACGACGACTACTTGGAAGCTGTGTCACGTGCACTCGGCAGCCGCCCCTCTGAGGAAACTCTAGCTACGCTGCGTACGGAGTTCCCGAAAATGGAGGAGATGTGGCGCAGCCGTCGTTCCGTCAAAGCTTCACGCCGAAATCCAGATCGTGCTTGATCTCAGCAGCCCGCTTGATACTTTGGATCATGAGCATCAACAATCTATCGGCTGTGGCAAACGGAGCTGCCTATGCTGCACATTGTGGGTCCGGGCGTACAATAGGACGTTCGATACTCAATGGCTGACGAGTGCCTCTCACGGCGGTGCGGATGCCACTTGGGCTTTTACAGGTTGTTCTTACGCACGTGCTAGAGTGGAAGGCAAGAGAAGTGCAATTGATAAAGCTGTCATGAGAGGAGTCGAGACACGCTTGAGTAACACTCTGGATAGTCTGTTTCCGGACCAGGGGAGACCTTCTGACGAAGCAGACAGTGAGAGTGAGATGTGGTGGAGTAGTGGGGCAGCCTCACGAGTAATGAGCAGAGCTCCGGGCAAGTACGAGGACGATGTATCTAACTGAACATGTACAACATGTACATGTCCACCTCCATCTGACCGTCCTCGCCTTCTGACCCCAGACCTCCCAACTATTGCGGGCAAGTCGGTTCCGTGACGACATCGGCAAGGGGATCCAAGGTCACCTAGAATGGGGGCTGAAGTGTGCTTTTACTATCTGTACGAAACGCAAAGCAATATGTCGCACAAGACAGGGTATGGGATGTCCTCTCCGTCAAGCGTATCACATTGAAAGTCTGCTCAGTATCATGGGGGTAGGTCTGGGCCTGTTCCCTCGTGCATGGATGGGTGTTATGACAGATTTTGCTGTGATATTCTTGCTGCACCCCATGTTGCACCATCAATCAACCGACGTTCATGTCTAGTAGAATCACGGCGTCCCCCGTGTCTGAGAAGGATTCCACTCTGGTCAACCAAGTGCAGCTGCAAGACAACGAGGGTAGGGATGGAATGCAACACGGTAATGAAACTAGCGAGGTTGTGAGAGCTTGGGGGAAGCTGAACCCCTGAGTCATATGTTTCTAGTGCTGCACGCACGTTTGCCTCTGCATCGACGAGAGATCAAAGAATGGCGTCCTGAGCGTCAACTCGGCTTTCGAAGAGCCTAATGTCCACGTGAACATTCCTCATCTAAGATAATTCATTGTAAGTGTTGAAAGCCAGTTTAATGGCTCTGCAAGGTAAGATTATTTCCTCCCGTGTCAGCAGTGAGCAAGAACAATTTCTCTACATAAGTAGGTGGAAGAAAAACACTTCACCCAACTATTAACCGAAGATGGTTTTTCGGCAACTAGGCCTTAGCCTCACAGGCAAGTTCACACAAGAACGAAGTCTAGAATTTGCACTAATTATATTTATTGTACTTACCACGTACTGACTCCACTAGTCACAACTGGGGAGCGGAACACACTCAACATCCACCGACAAATCGAAAACTCGTCACATCCCCGATCTTATCTCGATTCAGCCTCGCGACAGAGAACGTCTTGCCATCCTTCCTCGAACAGCTCCGCGTGCTCAGAGGGGTGGCCAATCGACGCGGCGATCCTCGGTCTGTTCTTCATCCGCAGTTCCGTGCGCCATGCGTCCACCGCTTTAGGCACTTGACTGTGCGCAGACGTCATAGGTCAGCGATCATGCACTCACACCTTGTTTGCATAAGGGATACATTACCTCGGTGCATAAGTCCGTGCGAACAACGCCGCCTCCGGTGCACGATTCGTCTTCACGAGCAAATCCACACATGCCTGTGTATCGCCTAGCTGGAAAAAAGTCGCGAACGCCAGATTGTTGGCACCTTTTTGTTCTGTAACACTTTCAGTCATCTTCCAATCACACAACACACTCCCCCACACGACAATAAACCAAAATACAAGGGAGACAAGGGCTGAAAATGCGAACACATACCAGCCAGGCCACCCACTTTCCTCAGCCCATCCCCATCCCCAACAGCCAGTAACAAGAGCATCAACGAACTCAAATCCCCTGCTCTCTCGAACGCCTCTTTTGCCAAGTCGAATCTCCAAACTGCTAGTGCACGATCCCCGAGCGCTTTCCACTTTGATTCTGCCTCAGCTTCCGGCACAGATCGCGTGATGTCTGTCGCGACGTCTAGATCGTCGAGCTGCAGTGCAAGGTCGAATCTGTGATCAGGGTCGGTGGATATTTGAAGCGCAAGTTCTTTCATGCCTAATGGAGCATGGTGTATTATAATCTTTTTTTGAAGCGGACAAAACGACGAGGGAAGAAACATACCGCGAGCTTCTAAAAACCGAGCCACCTTATTCAACTGTTCTTTTGGCACAGAGGGCAGAATCTCGGCTGCGGAGTCCATGTCTCCGCGTAACACCGCTGTCTGGTACTCCACAACACTGAGGGAAAGGGTGTATGCATATATGTTCATGTCCTTGTCAGCTAGGTAGACGCGATTGTGGGCGGGGACATATCCGAGAATGTACAATGGACTGCGGCGAGGGTCAGCAACATAAAAGGTATACACATTAGCGAAACGAGAACAAAGGCAGTCAGACGTGTCGACGTACATATCTGATGGGCTGATTGTATACGACTCCGTTCCGACGAAATAGTTGATCCTGTTACTCCCCGTCGTATAAATGAAACAATCCCCGACCCATTTCGCTGTCTTGACACTATATCACCACCACACAAGTCAGATATGTCAGGAATACGGACATGAACGCACCTATCGGAGATCTCAGCGACGACGTCAAGCGCTTCCTCGACTCCTTCATCAGTGATCTCCACACTTTGCTCTACTTTTGCGTTGTATGCGTCCCGATCGAAGCGGAGGACATAGAACGAGTCCTCAGAGGTGATAACGACAAACGAGCCTGTTCCCGACCAGTAGATCTGTCGTGGAAGGGTTCGTATCAGCGTCAACAGTCATAAGCTACAGTGCGTCAGCGTCGCTCCGAATCCAACCTGACTCGATCTAGGACACCACACGAATACGAGAATGCACGCACACTTTTCGCTTCGACATCAACCCTCCTCACCACGTCTCCCGTCTCCCAATCCCAAAAGACCACGAACCCTTTCCCACGCGCACCTAGCACAGGTCCTCCGAATATTGCATCGACGGACCAATTCCCTGATCCTTTCATCCCGACCCCACCTCTCTCCTTGAAATTTTTGTACACGCGCAACTTAACCTTGTTTTCCAGCACGGCATACGTATTCGAATCACCTGCCCATGCAAAGGACAATCCCGCTCCAAAACTCTTATTCCTCCACGCCAACGCTGTGTAGATGATATACTCGCCATCGCCCACGACGGTAACGAACCGACCGTTTGGGCTGTGTAAGAGAGCATTGCCAAAGATCTCCGTCGTACCGAGTTCTTTGATGCTGAGTGGGATGCGCGTGCCTTCGGGTGAGGAGTCATCGGGAGAGAGGGTTTGGATATTACCGGACAGGACGAGTTGGTTACGGGTGTAGATGAGTTTTCCGGAAGGGTCCATGCTGTATGTTGGTTCATCCCGGCCAAGCTAAGGCAGCGGTAGCGTCGCTCGTGAGATGGGGTGTGGGAGTATAGGGGGAAGGGACATACCTTTATAACGACGATACCCTCGTCATAGCCAACGGCAATTTCGTTGGCATCTTTGCGCAGCGCGACACACCAAGCCCGCTCGAGGGCATAGCTCAACGTATTCTCCAATCTATACGTGCCGCTATTCCAAAACTTGACGGTCCCGTCTTCACTGCCACTAATAATGATCGGCAAATTCGGATGAAAGACCGCAAACGAGGGATTATTGATATGCCCCTCCATCGTCTGTACACAACTCTTGCTGAGATAGTCCCAGACTTTGATAGTCTTGTCATCCCCGGTGGTGACGATGTACGGACGGTCTGGGCCGGGATAGAAGTCAACGTAGTTGACGCCCTTGTCGTGTGCGTCCATCGTGAAATTGGGGTGGGGGGATCCCAGGGACCACATTTTGACTGTGCGATCGAGGCATGCGGATGCAAATGTGTTGGCATCTTTGGGGTTGAATGCGATGTTCATGACGTAGTGGGAATGTCCTTCATAGACCTATGCGTGGACATGGATGTGGACAGACGTGGGGAGAGATGGGCACGAACCTGTATGCATTTCCACTGCTTGTCCCAATCCCATGCCTTGATGGTCATATCATCGCTTCCAGTAAGAACAATGCTTGCAGACGGATGAACGGCCAAACAGCGAATATAATCTGGATGAGCCTCGAAGGAAGCGACTTTTTCATGGGTGTTGTAATTGAACACGCGTAGCTGGAAGTCGTCTGACCCAGCGACGAACCAGTTCTTGCGTGCGATAAAACGGACGCAACGGACTGGGACTGTGGATACTTCGAATGTTTTGGCGAGTGCGCCTGTTTCGTGGTTGTAGATGTTGACGGTACCGTTGTAGAGGCCTGTGAGCAGCCATGGTTCGGTGGGGTGAAAGTCGGTGCCTTTGACTCGGTCTGAACGCGAGAACAACTTGCGCTGATCCATCTAATTTAGAAAAGCATACTAAGGCCAAATCCAAGTCGTACTCACGGATACGTCGAGCAACATCGTAGCGTGGCCTGGGTGAGCATTTGCTACGGTAGTACTTGGGGGTAGACAGATGGCTTACGACCCCTCCGATGGGGGGTCGCCAACACAGTACCAGCCATGTGGTGCTCCTCAGCGTCCTCACCATGAACATCCTAAGATCTCGTTTCAAAAGGAAGAAACGCCAAAGCAACCAATCCCTTCCTTCCGTGCTCTTTCCAATTCGCAGCTACTACCGCACCGATACATACATGGGCCGGCGCGATCCAATTACTCGACGAGAGTAAGAGTTGTCGCCTTCGAAAAATATGCCATTGTAAAGTTATCGGTATCGATTCAATGTCTGTCCATCACGAATTTCTCCTCGTGCACATCAGACATCCATCGGGGAGAGAGGCGATCGGACGCGTAGAGAGAGAGACCCGATTGCCGCCGTCTGTTCCAGTATTACCGCTCAGTATCAGTAACCTCCACAGCGAGACATCAAATCCGATCGATAATGACCACGACAGAATCAGCTTGTCGTACGACGGCACTTTGGAATCTCTCACGCAGCGTCTCGACTACGCCCAACTCTACACACTGACGTATTCGAAACCATCCGAGGCACCGTCCGCCGCACATCTCGCTGCCCTTCTTATCACTATAAGTACACATGGAGGGCCCACGTCCACTATCGGGTCTACAGCAGAACACACGAACGCGTGGTTCGCCTACAGCGTCATAGAAGTTCTGAGGGAGATATTTAGTGGAAAGGGAAAGGCGAGTAAGAAATGGGTCAGAGTGCCCTACGGTGGGATGAGGGTAGACCCTCCAGATAGAGTCGACGTCCTGGTGTGCAAATATACAAGCACATGGGAAGACTTTTCAAGAAAGATGGGGAGCACCTCGCAACGCTTGCAACACGACTCCGAAGTAAGTCGGTATCTACACGAATGTAGTGACTTTTGATGCGAAGCATGCACCGGGTAGCAACAGGATGTAGCGGCCCACCGTCAGCAGGCGAAAGTAGATAAAAAGGCAGAGATAGATGCGTTTGCAGACATGCTAAGGACGATGGGATCGTAGGAGAGTGACGTTCGCAGCTTGCCGCCCCCTGTCATGTCGGCTGCTGTGAGCGTGAGCAACGGTGGGGTAACTCGTCGCGTTCGCTGGCTCACACCAAGAGGTTTGTAGCTTGACAGTGACTTCTGGGCTGTGCAATTCCATACTTACACGCTGGTACTCTCTGAAAGTATGACTAGGCACATGTCGAGGGGGTCCCAAACTAGGTGCACGTTGTTCGATACTATGCGGTGGTCGATGTCGACAATTAGGGTAGTTGATGGTACTCACACCGTTCGTCCCTATTTCTCAACGTACTTGGCACCCAGTGATTGTCCCGGTGCTCTCTTGGAACATGTCTTTTGGTTGACAGTGATCGATGATCAGCTAGTGTAAAGGTTTGATATGATTTTGCACAGCCATGAGCCTGCTCGACGACGGACGCTGGCCCTTGTATCATTAAATCACTCGGGTCCACCGTTTTAGGCCCAGGTAAACCCAACTGATCGCCTTTAATTCACATCCTAGCGTCCATACAGATGACCTCCGATGACTCCCGATCGTCAGCTCCCCGTCCCAGTCCGCAACCCACCAACGTTATGCGATACCCCCGACCTATCTCGGAACTCTTTGAAACGACGCTAACAACACTCAAGGAGGAGTCCAGACGGTATGTATCGTTTTGGAGTCCGTGTTGGAATACATCACCATAATAGCTGACTTTTAACGCGAAGGTGTATCCAAAACCTCTTAAATTACCGTGCTCCCCGTACCCACGCTCGGTTTCCTCGTGCTCAAAGCGCTGCTGTTCTCGTGCCGTTGTTCATCGGTCGTGCTGGGGATGTCTACGTTATATTGAGCAGGTTTGTCTTTTGCTTCGCGAGCTACACGGGCGGTCAATTGTAACTTGTACTCATCAATCACGCTGTTATACGACTTTGTGTAGACGATCGTCCGTTCTGCGTGAATATGCCGGTGACACTGCCTTGCCGGGAGGAAAGGTGGACCCTCGGGATGTCACTGTGGAGGATACGGCGGTACGGGTTTCTACCTTTTAGCCTCAATGGTCCTCTCATGTAATCTTGTAGAGGCGCGAAGCGTTCGAGGAGGTAATGCATAGGTGTCCTCATAATGCACAATATCACTGCTAATTGTGAGTGTGGGTTAGACCGGATTGCCTCAGGACCCGGAAAGGGTTCCACTTTTATGTGTCATGGAACCTTTCCTCGCCGGGAACCAGACTGTAGTCACTCCGTGGGTTACACTTGCACTAACAGTATACACCTGACCCAACCGCTTATGTCTCGCCCTAGTGTAGTCGTCCTCATCCTCGACAAGACACTTCAAGTGCGCAATCAATCCCTGCTTTTCACATGTTGTCATGCTTACGCTCTGTACCTGTCTCAGCCTAATCTGAATGAATCTGAAGTAACTTCGATCTTTGCACAACCTCTAGCTTCCTTCTTGCGAACCGATCGACCGTCGGCCGACTCGTCTAAACCTTACTACTCATACGTCGATATACCATGGAGTCAGGGCGGATCTATACGTGTTCATAGCTTCCTCACGGGGAGAGAAGCCGATGGCGTCAAACCCGTCTTTGGGCTCACGGCGTATGTTCCCTCTCGTTGTTCTTCGTTGGCTCGTCCATTTAATGTTTGGCTATTCCCATGACCACGGCTGGCCCTGTATTTTATGAACAGAAACATCCTCATCCGTGTAGTAACAGTCGGGTACGGACATGAACCAACGTTCCAAGTCCAACCACCGAACGCACCCACAATCGCCCAACAAATTGCATATGCTCTCCTGACCCCAAACAACCCCCTTCGTGTCGCCTGTGACCGAGAAGGCGTGGATGCTGATAAAACGGCTGCCCGCATTCTACGTCCATCGCCGGTTCTCAACGCCCCGCACATGGCTGAGTGGAAAAAGATTGGGTGGGATTGGAAGCGACTTATGGAAGGACCAGGAATAGCATTCGCACGTGACGCACCTGCTGTTAAGGCGCCGGTCAACGGGTTTGGTAGTACAGAGAATGGCAAGATTTCTGGAGGGTTCAGGGACGGCGTTCCAGAAGGGTTTCAGCGGCGAGTAGATGGTATTGCGAAACATGTCGAGAGTCGCGTGGAAAGCGAGAGTAACGAGGAGGGGAGGCTGAATGTCAAGATTGAACAATATAGGGAACGAGCTGCCGAGGGCAAGGCAGAGCCCGCAGAACACAGCGGCGATGCTGGAGACGCGCCGGATGCGGACGTACCTGATATGAAGAAACTTGAAGAGTACCTCGACAAGATCCGGGATATGGTGCAGAAGCGGAGGGAAGAACTGGTGGGTGACAAAGAGAAGTTGGCGAAAGCAAGGAAGGCGTATCCGAGAGTGATGAAGGAAGTCAAGAAGCAGTTTGGTGCGATGCGCACGGGTGATGGACAGATCAATCTTAATGCATTGATGGCAGTGATCCCCAAGGAGGACGTGGAGAGTACAGCGAGTGTGTTGGGCATTGGGAAGGAGGGGAGGAAACGAGGAAGTGACGGTAGCAAAGGGAGAGGAGAAGGCATCAGGAAAGGAAAAGAAGGTACACGGAAGGGACTCCAGGAAATGAAGAAACGTGTTGCAAAGGACGGAGATGGTCATAATCCGGAGCAGTTGATTCGCAAGAAGCGGGATGCTAAGCTTTGATGACATTGATCGGCGTTATACATACCTCCAGCTCTCCGTCTATGCTGCCGTGGAGTTGAACCTATTTCCTACCTTTCTGAGAGTTGATTTATTATGCATACCTTCTCTGTAGCTGCTTGATATCGGGGTCTACTAAAACTGTGTTCGTGATACTTCGTACCGAGACTCGGATGGCATGAATGTTTCGGGCCTAGCATATCAGGCAGTAGGTTTGAAAAGGTTGCATTCAGTTATCCATATCTACACCTACAATTCCATGCTATGATACAATGTGCATAGTTATTCAGAGATTGTTGCGGTGATGCTCGGGCTATCTTCTTCACCATTGCATACGTGTTTGGGGGTACCGTAGTGATGGAAAAGACTGTCTCGTCTCTCACCGTCCACGTCGATCATCTGGCGTGATTCGACGTGCATGACAATCCATACAGAATGCATCGGTTACTATCTCAATAAGGGGCCAACAGTAGATGGTTTACGCACCTCCGGCTGTGTAGTTTGTGATTGAGACACAATCGACTGATCAGGGGAAATAAGATAGACGTCGTGACGAAATAGCTCTCGCAAGAGCACTCACTTGATGAGTGCCAACACCCCCACAACTCAGTTCTTGCTCTAACGATCCATCGTATTTCCGTGCTCTGCGAGCATTCAGGCTGGATAACATGCAGTTCGTGTGTAGTTCTGAGAGTGGGATGTTGAATATTAGGTGGCTTGGAGGGGCATCGCTCGAGAAGCGTCATTGTAGCAGGTAAAGGGAAATACTTACATGCCAGAATTCTATAGACCAACTAAGTAAGTGTACTGCCCGTGTCATTGATTGCATTGGCGGAGAAACACAACTTACGATGGTCGTCAGGACTCCGGTCTGTACAGTCACTGGATTAACGGACGTCAGCAAATCTGAATCCGACTACATATTGCACGACTCACTCCTGAGGATGCGATTAATGATGCTGGTCAATGCAGGGTAAAAATGTTTGTATCTTCGCTACATGGTTTTAACGAGGAAACGCGACAAGAGACCAAGAATAAATATTTACCAGGTGCCATATGAGAGAAACGGCAATGATCATATCAGCGAGGACTGCCCCAACCAACCACATCGTAACCTCCACTGCAGGACGCGGCAACTCAGAAAGATTGGGGTTGACGGCAACGCGGATAGTGGCACCGGGTGAGCCTGTCAGGTTGACTAGGCTACATAGGATGACGGCCAACACAATGAACACCTTTTTGGTCATCATGTATACCCGCCATGCAAAGAAATGTTGCACCACCGCTCCAATCGTGCCCTTTCGCAGGTTATCACGGGGACTGGAGCAAAGAAAATGAAAGCGCACCGTCAAGACCGCATCCGTAATCGCGGAAGCCTTCGTTAAACTGGGGAATATAAGAATATCACGTACCAGTTGCAAATGCTGCCAAGAGAAGTTAGTTAGCCTAGTTTTCATGGAAAAATCAGGGACTGACCCCAGCTGGCCCTCAGAAGGTTCGCCTCATCACCTACATCCCAAATATGCATCTACTTGAGCTCGTTGTGTGAACGCTAACAAGAAGGCACACCGAAATGAGAGACCAGAGCATCATAGATATAATAAATACTGATGATACAGTTGAACATATCTGCGATGTACAAAATCACTACACTGGGTTTTGTGAAAATGAGCGCATTATATAGGAAACAGGAAATGGGGCTGACAGCATCTTGAGCCAAGGTCTATCTCTATACGCAAAAAAAAAAAAGTCGTTGAGGGGTTGCACGAGATAAGTTCTAAATCTGACACGCACTTTTTATACGCGGTGAAGTATAAGTACACTTGGGTGGTGAGGACACCATACAAGAAGATGTTGACGGTCAGCCCGATAAAGAATGGCCCTTGGCTACAGGGAGAGACATAAGTTGCCAACCAGTCGCTGCTCACAACAGCTTACATGTTTTGTGCTGGACTTCCTGCCATGGCCCGAGTGGAGGGCAACCCGTCTGAATCGAAGAGAGGAACTCTATCACTGATGGTGAATTCGGATAATGTGCCAACCAGTAGTACTCCGAGTCGTCCGTGACCATAACAATGTCAGATTGTTGATCCCATTGGACTCAGGTCACATGAAACTACATCAGTAAGAGCCAGTTCGGAAACCGGTGTACAACCCATTGCCAACACATGTGTTGGTTAACATGCCCAGGATGCTCCATGAACTACAAGGCAGAGTTTCAACCTTCCTTCCAACTATACAATGATGATCACTTGTTGATATGATGACCTCAAACCCATTATTGCTCATATTGCTTCTGCTATGCTTTGCATTGTACATGTTGCTGGACTCCTTGTTCTTTTAGAATCAGATCAGGAGCCAGAAATGATGAGTAGTCACAAGTGGACCAATTCAGAGACTCATGCTCTCCTTGACTACCTCATTGAACACTGGTTGGAACAAGGTGATACAGGCAACTTCAAATCAAGTGTATTTTCTAGTGCCACTGCTGTGATTGCTCCACCTAACTTGCCCTGCACAAGAACTGCTCAGCAGATTCAAAATAAATGGCAATGGGTAAGCACATCCTCCTCACACTGATAGCCTTGACTGATATCATTATTAGTTGAAAGGGATCTATAATTCCATTGAAGGCTTCATTCAATGCTCTGGGTCTGGCTCATGGGATGAACATTTTGGTGCCAATATCATCACACCAGCTGAAGAGAATGTATGGAATAGCTATGTTGCAACCAATGTACATTGTCCCCTATCATTGAGCATATCAGTTCATCTAACATGAATACATTGGAGTGGATGATGTATCCTGCCCTATAAAAATATGGGATGGCCATTTTACACAAAGATGGCACAGATCACCCCATCAGGAGGGGCACAAGGTGCTAATGTGTATGCACCATCAGAGGCCCCCTCATCCAACTGGCCCCCAAATTGGCTCAAGGATGAAGATCAAGAAATGTGGCCAGGTAACTTTGATGAGCCTTCCAACAGTAACATTGGTGGCATGAACCCAGCTCCTGATCCCTTGTATATTGACTTCATGGCTGAATTTCCCACATTTTTTCCCAACCCTTTGCACCCCAATCCACTGATTCCATCTGCATTGCCCAGTGTCTCAGCACCCATTGTGGTCCTGACTCAGGGGGTGGGCACACTGTCAGCCAGCATCCCAGCATACCCTCCCTTCCCAATGAAGGGGCTGGGCACATCTTCAGGGAGTGTCAGTAGGACTGGTAAGGGGAGATGCACATTTTCTTCTGGGCCCTATCCAACTTCATACACTTCTACCCTGCCCCCATCATGTAAACCATCTTGTGGGTCTGGTCAGTTGTCTGCCCGGTCCTTTGGTCCTCCTAGGAATCAACAGCCAATTCCACCCAAACTCTCAGCTGGGACCACAGTGTTTGGTCTGACTAGTGCTGTCAACCACATGACTGATCTCCTCAGTTTGATATACCATGACAGTGCAAATGCAAGTGCTGCCTCACCTGCCCCTGCCCCTGCCCCCACCATCCAGCATGGAGCTGCTGCACCAGTTCTGTTGACCACCTTTCCAAGGCATTGACCCTTCTGTCCACTGAGGACTCCTTGCTACTGGTTGAGGTAGGTGCATTTATGGTGCACACTGTTACTGCAGATGAGAAGAAGGCAATGATGTATGCATCCATCACAAATACCACTCTTTGTCAAGCCATTGCTAACCAAGAGTATCAACAATCAATTGCTGGTCATCTGTGGGAAGGTGGTGTTGATCAGGGGGGACCACTTTGAATTACAATGTAGCTGCATATACTTTCCATACCAACATGTACCTCTTTCATTTGTTGTTGTAATTCATGCTGTTTTGGATGACTTATCAAGAGTAATTGCTGGAATTAAGTCTTCACATTAAAAAAATGTACATGGAAGGGCAGTAGTTCCTAGGTATATTCCCCACCACTTACTCATCCTCAGTGCCATCCACATCCATGTCAGACTCATATTCAAGGAGCTCCATGTGTCCCACTGCCTCTCTCTCCCTCAGGATGGCCTGGTAATCAATCCACATTGCCTCAGCAATTTGATCGCACAATGTGTGTGCCTCTGGATGTTCTCCATTGCATTCCAGTACACTGGGCCCCTCCAACCCATTGCCACCTTGCACACCTGCATCAAATGGAGCACCAAAGTCTTCTGGAAGTTCACCTTCAAGTGGATTATGGATGTGGATGAAATTATGAAGGGCACAAAGTGCTGCTGGCAGCTGTGCTTGTGTCTGGAGATCAAATGGTGGAACTAGTGAAAGGATACGAAAACAACACTTTATGACACCAAAAATATGTTCAATAACATTGTGGGCCAATGCATGCCACAAGTTGAACAATTCTTGCTTGTTTGTGGGCCTGCAGTTTTCATCAGTAGGATGGTCAGGGGATCATAAGTGTGATTACTTACCTTATGCTAGCATACACCATGGTATGGAACAAGCAACATTCAGTCTGCAGGAAATCTGGCATCTGCAAGCAAAAACTTTCCTTCAGGAATCCTCAAGTCATGTGTGATCACATATTCATAGACATGGGTGTCTGCTGCACTGCCCTCCCAGCCTGTAAGAGAGTATATAAACCATAAGTTGGAATCACATGCAAAGAGACAGTTTTGGGAAACATATCCCTTGCAGTTCTGGTAGTTCAAATGTACATAGGTGGGGGGAGATGCATGGATATGGCTTCCATCAATGGCACCAATAGTGTTGTGGAAGTATGGCCAGAATTTTGGGTTGTTTTGGATTTTTGAAGGAACAGTATCACCAGCTGGAAATTGAATGTAGTCCATATAAAAAGGTTGTGTTGCAAGTGTGGTGAGTATCATATAGAAATAACTGGAAACTCCATGCAGTAGTTACATTGGAGGAGCATTAAATACATGCCATGAAATCATATCATTCGATCATTGAAAGTGCTCCCCTACATGCCTGAATGGCAGGCCAGTGACACATGTATACAGGAATATTGTGAGTTGTTCCTCGAGAGAAGTGAACCTTGAATTCTTGAGTCCAAGCTGCTGCAAAGCGATGATAAGCTGCTGGAAAACCTCCATGTGCAACCCAAGTTTGCAACGAATGCATTCTGGGTGACCAGCAAGCAGTTCCAGCACTTGGTCTTCACCAGACAGGTGGGAGGTGTGGTATGGCTGAGGTTCTTGCCCAAGATCTGATTTGAGGAGATGTGTGACTGCACAGAGAACAATGCTGAGGACCAATGCAATATACTTTACCAGACAATGGCATTGTTCTAGGCTGAGAGGGCACATGTAGGGTTACATACTGTAGTACATGCTGATTGATTATCACTATCAGCAGCCTGGCACAGATTATGGCTCTGACTAAATTTTGGCATGCACTGTTAGACTCAAGCGAGCCAACATGAGTTGGTAATGCTTGACGATGCTCTACACCAGTTTTTGAACTGGCTCTAAAGCTAAGCATTCAAAAACCTGGGTTTTCAAGCACTTAATGTTCGCCAGTGTTTGCTGAGCATTCAAAAACTGTCTAATGTGCATGCTGTAATTTGGCAGAATTTACTGATGTGAGTCATCAAATTTCAAAATTTCACATGTAGACCTTCAAGATCTTGATCCAGACATTGCTAATTGGGGGTAGTAGAAAGTCTGTCTGCAAAATTAACCAAGGGGAGTGCCAGTCCATACCAACCTCTGTTTGGAAGTGACAATCATATATTTAAGGGAGAATGTGAAAAAATTGCCAATACTCAATGACTATTTCATGTATTTTGCTAATTTCACTAAGTGACAGATATCAAGTACTGCAGCTCTTCTGATTTTCCACACAATTCCACATCAGGAACCTGCCAATCATTCAACAAAATGCCTCTTAAATTTATCCTATCAACACAGTGTTTGAAGTGCCAGTGGCCCCCCAGGTGTACAGACAGGTAAGGCCAGTGGCATGCCACTGGCTGTTTTCCAAATTAGGAAGGCACATTGTAGATGTTCACACAGGTTGTTTTGATAATACATCAGGAAATTAACACTTTACTATTTTTGACCTTTTTGTGACTTTTTTTTTTGACTTTTTTGTGACTATTGTGACTATTTGTGACTTTTTGGGAAGGAACCTACTATCTGTACTTTGTTTTTGACCATATACAGCATTTTGAAGAATGAAAAGAGAACAGAATCTATTGAGACAACTAAGTGATGATATATCTAAGCCAAGAAGACTAGAAAATGTCTGAAAATTCAGAGATATTGAGCCATTGGTGTGATGCACACTGTCTGAGAGAAAAATCACAATATCTCTTTGGAACCTCCATCAATTTGAATGTATGTGGTATCTACTGAAAGCTATGAATTAGGTGGTTTGAACAAGACCAAAATCAGCAAGAAAAGTGCAGCCATGCCTGCAGGACATGGGTAATGATAGTAGATTCCTTCCCAAAAAGTCACACTAGTCCCAAAAAGTCAAAAATAGTAAAGTGTTATGTTCCTGATGTAGATAGCTACCCTTTGACACATTCCCTCACCATGAGCGCAGCTTCAAGTAACTGGGGATGGTAGTGGGTGTATTTTGAAGAACACCCAGGTGTTTCGACGAGAGCAGAGGCAGCCTATGCCAATATTAGGGAAAAAAGAACCAAGGTTATGTGTCAACTCTGCAAGATTGTGAGAATCATTGATGAGCAGCAGTGAGATTGTGTTGCCCACCAGCAGGGAAATTTACCCAGTGTATGAACTCAAGATTAGATTGTTGAATGGAGTAGGTTTTTCACTTTTATCTTCTTTTTTTTCATGTAATAATAGATATGCAATTAACTTAAATCTTGGACAGTGTGGGCTTATGGGAAGGGCCATAGTCAGGACCCCAGGTGTCTGTGGATACAGGGGCATACAGAGACCATGGTCATACACCTACAGAATTGTGAGAGGCAACCAGAGGAAGTCTGTAGACACGCAGAGCAGCAAGCTGTTGACCAAGGCTGGATTCAGCCAACTTCTGCATTTATGCAGCCAGTACAGGGTGCTCTTCCATCAAGCCAAAATCCAATTATTAGTGTGCATATGCCTGCACACCCTGGTAATGCCCAGTCATCTCCAAGTCCCCTGATCCCTTTCCTGCCATCACTCTAGGTTCCACCCTCAGTGGGCAATCCATCTTCTTCATCACTGTCACCTGTTATTGACCCAGCTCTTTTGTCTTCTGCTGGTTCTGGGACTCCCTACTCCCCTGCTCCTTTCCCTGGTATGAGCCCTGTGCCAACATTGGTACAGCTGCCCTCAACTGTTACATCTCATTCTGACACTCCAACATTGGAGGTCCTACCTGTGCTCCCAGTCTTGAAACATCAACGTGTTTCATCACAGCATCTTCCATCTGGAACTCCTCCCCCAACTCCTGGGGTTATGCAGTGGTCTTCTGCTCACCAGGAGCATTTTGAGCATCACATGGCCAACATCACTGCTTCCTGTGGTTTCCCTTTCAACTGGGTGGAGAATCAAGCAGTTAGGGATTTTCTGGATGACCTCCTACCATATGCATCCCATCTCTCCAGTTACCAGCTGACAAATCATGTTATACCTCAGCAGGTCAACTATTATCAACAGGCTGCTAAGGATGCAAGTAAGGGGTGTCAGGGTACTTTGCAGACTGATGGTTGGACTGGGATAAACTTTCACCATTTGGTTGCATTCATGATCACTACAGTGAGGCATAAGATGAGGAAATCAAATTATTACTGCACAAGTACAGGGACTGGACATACCTATTACTGTAGGCCCATACTGTCAAGGTTATGGATGTCACTGCTGAGCACTTGAAGATGCTTGTCAAGGATGTGATTAAGGATGTTAGGGAGGATTGGGGAGTGGAGATAGTGGCAGTTACATCAGATGCATCTGGTGAATATAGAGCTGCCTGAAAAATGCTGGTTGAAGAGTTTCCTTGGCTTGTAGCTCCTGACTGCTATGCCCATCAGGTATGTTTTTGATTACTGTATAAATAGTTTCCTGCTGACATTTAATAGATCAACCTTGTAGTTGGAGACTACTTCAAAGTTTCACAGGTCCAAACCTTCCTGACTACCACCAAGAAAGCCACTGAGCTTATCACCTGGATAAGAAGTAAAACACAGGTGCAGGCTATACTGAGGGATATCCAGACCGGAGTCAATCTTGTCGACCCTTCAGCTTCTCATAAAGTTCTTGGAGTTATTTGAGCAGCCATCACATGTTGGACTGCACACTATCTTGCTTATTGTCAACTTCTTGACTTGCTTTATGCCTTGCAGATTCTTGCAAGACATGAAAGGGAGAGGGGAATTGGAGGGAATAAATGTCATATTGTTGTTGGGGATGCTGCATCATGTAGAAAGGCAGAAGAGATGTTGGGGGTTATTGAAGATTCACTCTTCTGGCATACTCTTGCCAAGCAAGTGTTTCTATCAAATTTCTTTCTTTTGTAGGAATGATGATTTATATGCAAAACAGAATTGTGTCACATATACAGCCACTGGCATTGGCTGCAAATTTCACACAAGCTACACATTGTCAGTTGGATGAGGTTTTAATCATGTTTGGCTTTTTGACATTGAAGTATGAGGAGTTATTGGGAGCTTCATCTGGAGAGGACACAGTCATGGTCTCAGCAATCATAGACAGCTTGGAGAAATGCTGGAGCAAGAGTGACCAAGATGTGTTCATTGCAGCTGTCATCCTCAACCCCATGTACAAGATGAGGCCATTTGCAAAAATCCACAAATTTACCCATGCTGGCATATATATGCTGCTGATCAAACTTTGGAAGTGTTTCTACTGTGGTGCTGAGCCTCCTGCCCAGCTTCAGCAAGAAATGATGGACTATTTGCAAGGTAGTGGTGACTATGAAGGAATGGACACTTGGGTTCAATCTACAGTTCAAATATCTATCACCAATGTAAGTATCACTTCAGGAATTTTTATCAGTTTGACAGTGGCTGACATATGTCTGGTGGCATTTAGCACCAACATCCTGATCCTATCCAGATGTATGAGAGTGTGTCATTCCCTGATCAGCAACCTTCCCCCTTACAGAAGTTGGCACAATGAATATTTTCCATTTGTGCCAACTCTGCTTCTTGTGAATGCCTATTCAGCAGATTTGGACTTATTCTCACATGCCTTCACTCTCAACTTGGCCTCAAGAACCTTGTAAATCTAGCCCAACTATCTCTTCACCTTAGGGATGAATACTCTCAATCAGGGAGGGCCATTGACAGGTTGCAGCATAAATGAAAAATCATTCCTGATCTCCCTGCAGCAATTCCTCCCTCCACTGTACAACCCCAGTCCACCCAGTCAGGTACTGACAGTTCTGAGGAGTCTTCCAGTGATCCTGGGGATCAAACCTTATCCAGCTCAGGTGCTGAAAGTGGAGAGCCAGAATCTTTTGCTGAAATTGTGGATGTCCTTGGCCAATGGTCAGATGCAGATGATGAGGGTGATGTTGATTTCACTTCTCCATTTGAGAAGGAAACAATCTCTTCACTCTTCAACTTTCAGGAAAAAAGCTGGGTGGAGATGACAGAGAGAATTGGTCTTAGGACCCTGGATGAAGAATTGGAGTTGTATGAATTAATTGAACTTGATGCAGAGGGTGAAGATGATGAGCAAGAATTTGATAGCATGATGAGCAATACTGTGTAAATGTAACTCTGTCTACTTTGTTTGATAAAAAATGATACAGAACTTGTCTGATGATCCATTGAATGGGTGCTAATCAGCTAGCTCACATTTATGCAAGCCACAGAAGTCCCATAGATAACTTTGGATAGTACAAAAATTGATAGGGAACTTTGATTCTTCACCTTGAATCTGCTGCTGGACAGCACAGGATATGGGTGAATCCAGACCTACAATTTTTATCTTCACTATTCACAACTTTTCCATCATTCTTTCTTCTCAAAATTTTCATGGTACCAGTCCTAAGGGTAATCTTGTTACCACAAAAAATTAGACCACAAATCATTGAGTTGTTGTTGTGCTATTCGTGAGTTTTACAAGCACCAGGTGAAGCATAGTACAATATTTGTTTTGTTTACTGCCATGTCATGTGACCCTCACCCAATCAGAACGTGGTATTTACCGCCACCGCCATGGTTGTGGTCTGTGGCTCCGCCATGCCTGGCTTTCTGGCGAGCCACTGGCACTTCGAACACTGTATCAACATCACGCCAACTGTCATCGCGGCAGCATTATGGGTAGCCATGGTAGTCAGAAACCCAGGACAGCGATGGCCTAGCAACTATACGCTCTTGTCACGGTACGTGTATGGTTTTCTCCCTTCCATCACAGTCCGGTTTTCTTTTTCCTTTCTCTTTTCTTGATACACAATACGTGTCAAACATTCGCTTTCCCCGCGGTAAGAAGACTCACCTAAAATTCTCCCTTGGACACACTCCATCACTCTATCTATACCAGCCTGTCGTTGACACTGGTACATTCTTTTATCATTCCACTCGTTCATCTCAATTACACACTTCTACATGTCAATCAGCACGGTATATCTTGCAAACTAGCGGCAGGAGTGAAGGCAGAATCGCAAATCTGGATGCAGCTTCCAATCGTTCCTGACAATTCAGCAACACAGGATCAACTTGAAATCTGAAGATGCCCATGCAACACAAGTCGATATCTCATCGTCGCATTCTGTCACTTAATCCTCGCGAACCCTCCCCTGATAGTCTCACTGGGGTCGTTGGCTCGCTCTTGGGCTCTCTTCTTGGCGGATCCTCTGGCAGTAGCAGTAGTAGCGGTAACAGTGGGGGAAGCTCTAGTAGTGCATCGGCTACTCCGACCGCAACGGCCAGCAGCGGGAGCTCAGGCGGGAGTAGCAGTGGTGGGGGCAGTAGTAGTGGTTCTGAGAATGGCAACGATTCAAATGGCGGCAACGGCAACGGCAACGGCAACGGCAACGGTGGAAAGGGGAAATCCAGCGGCAGTGTTGGCAGTGGAGGAAGTTCGAGCGGGTCATCGAGTGCTGTAGGGAGTGGAACATCAGCGACGCCACCAGCCAATGCTGGGGAAGGCCCTGCCCCTCTCAGTCCTAGCGTATTGAACGGCGATTCAGTCCCAAGCAGCTCGCTGTCCGGTTCTGCAGCCTCTGCGATGGTTACTCTACCGGCAAGCCCTGAGGGTAGCGCCCTGGGCAATAGTAGTTCCACCCAGTTCACTTCCGGTGGACCTCCCCCATCGAATGTGGGAGAACCGCCATCAGTTGGCTCCAGTTTGCCCAGTTCTGGCGGTTCCTATGGTTCGTCTAGCTCTGGGACAGGTGCCACTGGTATCGGTGGCTTAGAGTCGACTGCCACTCCAACCTTTGGTACTAGTGCGGGGGGAACGCAAAACGCACTGTCCTCTGGTGCCATCACTGGCATAGTTATCGCATCTTTGGTTTTCCTGCTTACACTCGCTCTGGTACTTGTCCGTCGTCGTGCTGTAGCTCGTCGCGCTCAACGTTTCAAATGGTGGCTCGCCAACAATGCCAACTCTCACAGCTTCTCGTTCGTTGGTGTTAGCAGTCATTCGTCTGATGATTCCACAGGACGGAGTGCTGGTAACAGGGCTAGTGCTCGAAGTTCCTCTGCCACTAACTTTGACCACAGGATTGCTTTATCGACTTGCGTCCCCTACCACCCAGCTGGACATACCCGAGCTTCCACCCATGGCTGAGGTTCGGGACCGTAACCGCGTCCTAATATCTACGGGCGTCGAAGCCACTCGGAGGGAGCCCTTCGCTAGCATGATGAGCAACGGCAGTAACGGTAGTGGACAGTATCTCATCACCGCAACAGACCACAGTGGTGATGCCGGAGCCCCCTCCCCCATGTCCGTCCGTCCGTTCACACCTTCTAAGACCTTCTCCTTCCCGAAGCCTCCACTACTGTCGTCGTCCACCGTAATATCGGCTCGTCAGGGGGTTGGCTCACCTAGCGCGTCAACAGCAACGCTCGTCCAGCTCAGCCCACCACCCCTAGCATTCTACCGTGAGCTGGCGTCGCCTCCTCCAATTAGCGACACTGCAGCCGGCCTTCCATCTGTGCCTGTGATTGTCATGAATCCATTCGAGGACCCAGTGCCAGCCTTCTCTGACACAGAAACGATACGCCGTCCGTTCGCGCCAAATGTGGAGGATGAACTCCTTGTATCACTCGGAGATGTCGTACGGATCTTCCAGGTCTTCGATGATGGATGGGCCTTGGTGGAGAGGATCAGCGTCAATGCCGTCGTGGCTGGCAACCCTCACAGCCAGCAGCGACGAGGCTTGATGCCAGTGGACTGTTTCAGAGAGACGGGACAGGAGTTACCCCACTTCCTTGCACAAAAGAGGTTGAGCGATTATGCGACTCCACACGGGATACAGGCTGCTTTTTAAGATTTGTTTTGTGCGAGACCACGTGTGTGAATGCTACATAGAGCTCGTGGGTGCCATTTCCACTTTCTTTCGTATGAGTGCCAACATTGGAGTTGCAAGGTTTACTGCCCACGTTGCTCATTTTGCTCGCGAATGTGGAGAAGTCTGCACGTCTGTCATATACCCACCTTTTCTTTGTTGTCGCCTGTTCTTTTCTGTTGCTCTTTGCTTGGAGGAAGAACTACCGTTCTCTATCATCTGTTTGCAATCAGTACCATCGTGGTCATGGTCCATGTTGTCCTAACTCTGACGGGCCCGTTCGATTTCCCTCAGAGTCTTTTCCTATGCTCCTACGTTTTATTCTTTGCTGGTGCCGCGATGATAACGATCCAGTACTTGGGTTGATGTTAGCTACTCGTGTAGTAGTCAGCATGAAATCTGCGATTGATGATTGGCCGAAGCGGAAACCGACCCGATCCGACCCCCCAGGCCTTGTCATTGAGCTTGACACAGTAAACACCTGCTTGTGGCACATCTCACTCCCTCACACACACGATCGGTATCATGCAGGGCATTCTATCAACAAAGTACTCAATGGCCGCCGTTGCATGGACGTACGCACTACGCTTGTCTTCACGGTCGTTCGCATCGAGCGCTGCCAGGTGGCAGGCAGTGGCTGCGGAGAAACCGGTGTTGCAGAAAGAGTTCAAGATTTACCGTTGGGTGAGTGATGCGTCGCGTATTCAGGTGACTTGAAACTCAGAGAGCGTTGTACATACAGAACCCGGATGAATCAGACAAGAAACCTATGTTACAGTCTTACACCATTGATCTCAATCAAACAGGGCCAATGGTAGGCCACCACCCTCTCCTGGTCTGCCCCGTCGTGACTCGCTCAACCGTCGCAATAGGTCTTGGATGCACTCATTAAAGTAAAAAACGAGATCGACCCCACACTCACTTTCCGCCGTTCCTGCCGAGAGGGCATTTGTAGATCCTTGTGCAATGAACATCAACGGGCAGAACACCCTCGCTTGCTTATGCCGGATTGACAGAGATGCCAGCAAGGATGTCAAGATTTACCCGCTCCCTCATAGTACGTTGCCCTTGCCACTGTTCTCTACGACCGTTCTAATGCCCAGTTTCCTACCTCCGTTCTGTCCTTCCGCTCATGTGTTAATTCCACCTTCCAAACATTTAGTGTACATCGTCAAAGATCTCGTCCCGGACCTCACTCTCTTTTACAAACAATACAAATCCATCAAACCATACCTCCGAAACGACAATCCTCCTGCTCAGGGAGAGTTTTTGCAAAGTCCCGAAGAACGCAAGAAACTTGACGGCCTTTACGAATGTATCTTGTGCGCCTGCTGCTCTACGTCTTGCCCGTCGTATTGGTGGAACCAAGATGAGTAGCCTTGGCCCTGCGACGCTTGATGCAAGCGTATAGATGGATTGCGGATTCGAGGGTTTGTTTCGTCGCTGTAGACTCCGTCGAAAGAAGTGCTCATCCATCGATTTGGTCTATTTTCTGTTTGCAGGACTCGTATGGACGTCGAGCGCAAAGAAGTCCTACAGAACGAAATGAGCCTTTATCGCTGCCATACCATCTTCAACTGTACGTCCTCTTTACTAATTATTTCCATGGCAGTTCACACGACTCGATCAATAGGTGCGCGTACTTGCCCAAAGGGCCTCAACCCCGCCGAGGCCATTGCGAAGATCAAGCTCGAGCTCGCAGCGGAGTAGCAACAATTATGATGTCGCGTTTATCGTGCCCTGTTCTAGTGTCTTACGTTCACGCGGGTACTACGTTTAGGTAAAGCTGTATCAATGTGGATACGTTCTAGTACATAGTGGAGAAAGTGGAATATTTATTTTCTCATTCATAACGGCTACACTACACGATAGATTTGAGGAGTACTGACCATTCGCATCAACGCACCAGTCCTACTGGCGGAGCTCGTATGGCATCTACCGAGGCGCGATCCGCAGCGAGTCGGTGCCCGGCTAACCTCCCCCTGCAATAGTGCTGGAAACTGGATGCGTCCCAGCACCTGAAACTATTAGTCCAATAATGAGACCAACTGGTCTCGAGTGCCCAAGACTTGATATCTTGACGTAAAAATAGCGCGTTCACATCCTCACTCCCCAGCCTCTTCCCCCTTGTGCTTCTTTGCTGGTCTCTCCAGTTCCTCTGAAGAGGCACTCGACGGTGACGCAACGACACTCGGTGTGATATAGCACCCCAATGACTTACTCCAAGTATACTCATGTGATAGTACCTTGGTCAACGTGTGGAATGCTGCCACGGATGCAAACGGGACGTTAGTGCGGGGATCGAGGTAGCGCGCAGGGAGGCCCGTAATGGGACACGTTCGCACTGGTCGAGCTGTATGAAGCAAATGAATCAGTGATTATCGTGCACGTCCGTCCCATCGATGAGTAAAACACGACGACAAAAATGGTGATGTGGAGAGTAGGAAAAGACGTACAGAGTGGACGGTTTTTGCCAGTGTACACGCGTAGATCCCCCCATGAAACGTGATCTCCAAACATGGAGGACATGGTATCTACCCAGAGGGGTTTCTTTGCCGACGGTGTTTGCGCGAGTTCGTGCATGACGTAGTTCCTGCACACGTCTGTCATGCGGTCCTCGGACAGCAGTTGTGGCGGTGCACTCGAGGCGGGGCATTGGAGGGATGGCGGCAGTAAAGTCGTCGATGGTGTAGGTGCCGATAAAATGGCTACATTAGTTCCTGGTGGTTGCGGTGCAGATGACGAATTCGGTGAGAGAGCACTTGCAATATTTGATGTCAGCTCGTTGCTCGCAGGAGGATCTTCCGCAACAGGTGGGACGTAACTGACGAACGGCCCCCCAGTAACACAGACAGGAGATTGAACCGCCACGCCAGTTGGATAAGTAACACTATAGTATGGCAAATAGGCCCTCGGTGGTAATTCGAGCTGAACCGTTTCTTTTATTTGTTCTTTCCTACTGATCCAGCGTAACACGGGACCGGTAATCGACTGACGTACCACACGAGCACGAGCACGCTTCTCTTCTTCAAGCCGGAGGTAATTCCGATGTTCGAGAATATTTCCTTCTTCCGTATCCAGTGCTCGTGCAATGAGTTCGTCTTGAGTGGGCATGCTCGTGGTAATCTTTTGCTTCTTTGGCAAGGCAGCCTGACCAGGTATTGAGTCCAATCGTCCCCGGTAACAAAACGGTGTGTACCTTCTTCTCTTCAGCATCTTTGATGCGACTTGCGGTCGCCGTGGTACTCAAAACCGTATGTCGCCTTTGGCTCTGTCTCTTGACGCCTGTCCTGCCTGACGTGGTGCCCTCGGTGACTTTCGCCGTCTCCGCATTGACGACTGGTTCCAGCAATATACGGCGTCTTGATTTTTGTGTCGAAGACCGGGAAACGGAGACTGCGGCCTCGGGGTTGAATGTAGCACGTTGGCGGGCATGAGCCAATGCTGTTGCTTTCTCGACCCTTGTTCGAGCAGCCTTTGATGTAGTGAGCATTGATATGTGATAATGAAAGAGATATGGAATTGCCTGGCGCTCGCGTCTGTCTGCCTCAAGTACTTCCTTGTCTCCAGTGTGGTCCTCCTGGGCAGCTTCTTCATCGGTGCTCATAAAATCCGACTCAAATACGTCCTCCTCCTCTATGGATTGTACAATGAAGTTCACAGGTGTCGAACCTATTCATGTGCGTACCTTTATCGTTGATGAAATCGGTGTCCTCTTCTACATCTGCAGCTTCCTCGATTGCGAGTTCTGCCAGCGCGAGTTCCATCCTGGATGTTGTGAGATCGGACGACGGGTGGGGTAAAAAACATTACCTGTTGCCAGCGGTGCTCCGCTTTGGTCTGCGGGAACTGAGATTTTCTTCCGCCATGACTTGCCAAGTGGACTATTAGGCCCGCTCAAAGTTGAGCAGTGTTCGCACCGAGCGACGCACCAGACGCACCGCATGGGCCACACCGCGACTTGGAATCCCTTTCTGGCTAAATATGGTAACTTATGTAAACGTGTGTACTGATCATTTCACCAGTTTTGCAAAATCCAAATACAGTATCTCATCACTATACAACCACATGAGTATATAATACAACAAGTGCATGAGTACATACATATAGGACAATGCATAAAGAAATTTCTGATATAAACAATACATACACAGTGCGCCATACTTCGCACGAGAAATTCGCAGTGGCAGTGAGGCCCACCTACCCAATCCAGTGGATGGACATGACATGCATTGCTACATATATTGATACTCCTAACCACAAAAATGTAACCCTAGCCTCGGGTTTTCTGAATATTTTTCCTGGTCAGCAGGTTGTGCCACTGTGGCTGACATTGTTTACAGATGTTTTCTTGCAGCCCCCGCTGGGAGCAGCGGAAGGGCTGTGAAGGAGCCTGGGGTGAACAGTGCCTCAAAGTTTGCATTGCCATCCTCTTGCATAAGGTGCTTCCTCCTGTGGCATCCAGGGAAAAGGAAGGGCCCAGGAGTGATGGAATGAACACTGTAGATAGGAGCCATAGTGGAGAACTCAATGCCATGCTTACTGCACCTGCACATTCTGCAACCAACCTGGGCTATAGAATGTTGCATATACCACAGCAGCCAACCCATATGGCATGGCCTTCACAACACCAGTCATTACATCTACCAGCCCCCCCCCTCCATGCACCCCCTTGGATGGCCTACCCACAGTACCATCCAGGACATTTGCAAGCCCCCCAGCAAAAATTACCAGATAATCCCCACCATGCACTTACTGCAGTGGTGGGCCACCCACAGCACCAGCTTGATCCTAGGTCCTCAGCTGCCCAGCAGGGGACTTCAACTCATAGTAGATCTTCTGCAACAGGTGGTATCCCAGCACATTTTTTACATAGCTTTAATTTAAATGAAGAGGGATAAGTTTGTAGTTCCCATAAATTTGTAATGTATATTCATCTCTCCATCTGTGCACATGATGTGACAACTTGGTGCAGTATGTGCATTCAAATTTTCAACACTGTGGCAAGCCTTGACTTGTGCCACCACTTCCTGTCACTGCCATGCACACATGACCAAGCTTGCTTTCATGGTATCAAATGCTCTCAGAGGGAAATTTGAGCCAGCAACAAAATGAAACAAATTCTCAAAGTCAAGCCACTGGCAAGTCCTCTGATGCTGGCTTCTGTCCCATCACATCCTGGGACAATCTGGATGATGAACACTCCCAATCTCTCTCCTCATCAGTTGGTAGTAGGCATCCATGTTCTGACTCTGCAGAAGACCAAGAGGAAGTGAAATGCCATCGCCTCTTTGCAGATCAGGTCTGTAAAGACAAGGGTTTGCCTGAAGGATCCCTGGCAATGTTTTCAGAGGTATGTTACAACTCTCATAAGTCTTGAAAAGTCATCATTAACTGCCATACAGCTTGAAGATCCAAAGCTCATGATGATCAGTCTCATGGGTACATTGATTGCCTCCTCTGAGGCACAACAGCAGGTGAAGGTGCACAAATACATTGGATCTCAAGACTATGAGTCTGTCATGAAAGACTGCCTGCAAATTTGTCTCACTGCTCCAAACCTAACAGCTTATGTCAGTGGTTTGGCAGACCGGGTCTTTGTAAGTTTTTATTTGTATTTATCCCGCATCACCAATTTGAGGAGCAGGCTTGTGCCAAGCACCACCCATCAATTTTCAATTTACCATCATCAGCTTTCCAGAATGCAGAACTTTCCAATAAGATCAGTGTCTTCATCAAGGAGAATTTGACAATGCAGCAGAGCATCATGAAGCAAAAGGTCAGGTCTAGATCCAACCAGAACAATTCTTTACACTGACTGCGCACATGTGCTAGATCTCTAATAGCATTACAAACAAAGCAAATATCTCAGTTCTCACAAGGTCGCTGATGGGCCCAGGTCCTGAAATCACCAAAGCTCCTTGGGCAAGGTTTGCTTTTCTGGTATGTGTCCCCCTTTTTGAGCATACATATACTGACCTGCAATGTTCCCCAGCACTCCTGCTTCATCAACTTTCAAATGGTCATTGAAGAATCCAAGGCAGTGAGGGAAGCTGTAGGTGATGAGGGCATGAATGATGAAGAACAACTGGACACTGAGTGCACCTGGAACATGACCAACTTCTGGAAATATGTCAACTGTCTTGTGCAAGAGATCATAAAGGAAGCTCATAATGAAGGTACACCAGTGGAATGTCAAAGATTCATAAACATATTTGCACCTTTTAATATTCTACTTTCCGGACCCTGCCCCAGGGTCCGCATGAAACCTGCCTTATATGGAAGGTTTCCTGCATGAAACCTGCACAGCCACTGAATGAAACCTCACAGCCACTGAATGAAACCTACACAGCCACTGAATGAAACCTACACAGCCACTGAATGAAACCTCACAGCCACTGCATGCAACCTCTTAGTGAGTGAATGAAACCTACACAGCCACTGAATGAAACCTCACAGCCACTGCATGCAACCTCTTAGTGAGTGAATGAAACCTACACAGCCACTGCATGCAACCTCACAGCCACTGAATGAAACCTCACAGCCACTGAATGAAACCTACACAGCCACTGAATGAAACCTACATAGCCACTGAATGAAACCTCTTAGTGAGTGAATGAAACCTACACAGCCACTGCATGCAACCTCTTAGTGAGTGAATGAAACCTACACAGCCACTGCATGCAACCTCTTAGTGAGTGAATGAAACCTACACAGCCACTGAATGAAACCTCACAGCCACTGAATGAAACCTACACAGCCACTGAATGAAACCTCACAGCCACTGAATGAAACCTACACAGCCACTGAATGAAACCTACACAGCCACTGAATGAAACCTCACAGCCACTGAATGAAACCTACACAGCCACTGAATGAAACCTCACAGCCACTGAATGAAACCTACACAGCCACTGAATGAAACCTACACAGCCACTGCATGCAACCTCTTAGTGAGTGAATGAAACCTCACAGCCACTGAATGAAACCTACACAGCCACTGCATGCAACCACCATATAAGGAAATAAATACACAGGGACCAGAAAGTTGGTGAAGGGAAGCAGCACAGCCACTAAGAATGCAAAAAATAAGCGACCGGTTGCTTATCTGGAGACAAGATGACTAGCAAGTAATTAGCAAAAAAAAGTGGAGTTAGCAATGACCACTGACTACCAAATAGCAAAAAAAAATAGGTGAGCAGTTGCTTATTTGGAACAGTGGACTATGAAAGGATGTAGTAGTGAGCATGCACCTACTGACTACCGACTGACTTGAATATGACTAGCAAAAAATGAGGGACTGGTTGGTTATCTGGACACAAGATGACTAGCAAGTAATTAGCAAAAAAGGGGAGTTAGCAAGAACCACTGACTACTGATGAGGGACTAGGAAAATAAGGGACCGGTTGGTTATTTGGATTGAAGATGAGTAGTGAGTTGATTAGCAAAAAAAGTGGACTAGCTACGAAGGGATGTAGTAGTAACTACTGACTGACTAGGGACTGACTTGAATATGACTAGCAAAAATAAGGGACTGGTTGGTTATCTGGAGTGGTAAGACAGACTAGTAGTTTGTATGATGAGTAGAGATTAGAGATTAGTGAGTTGGTGAGAGAAGTAGGAAAAGTAATGGGGAGTGAACTGGGATGAAAATGGCAGTAGAAAAGCTGGAGATAATGGGCATTAAAAGGCTGGTAAATAAGGCAGAGATAACGGCCATGAAAACCCCAGTAAATAATGTGGAGATAACCCAGGTGAAAACGCTGGTAAATAACCCGTCGATAACCCGCGTGAAAACCCCGGTAAATAACCCGTCGATAACCCGCGTGAAAACCCCGGTAAATAATGTGGAAATAACGCCGTGGACACCCCGCGAGTGAGAATAATGGTAGTGAGGGTAGATTAGTTGGTAATAGGAATAATAGTGTAGTGTGGGATGAAATTGGTGGTAGTAGTGGTGGTGGTGGTGGTATTAAGAGTAATAGTAATGGTAGTGTAGTTGGTAGGAATAGGGTAGTGTGGGATGATTTGAGTAGTAGTAGTAGTAGTAGTGTAAGTAGTGGTAGTGGTGGTGGCAGTAGGAGTGGTAGTAATGGTAGTGGTAATAGGAATAGGGTAGTGTGGTTGGTAATGAGTGGTGGTGGGGGTAATGGTAGTGTAGTGTGGGAAGAAAATTGAGGTAGTAGTGTAAGTAGTGTAGGTAGTGTAGGGTGGGAAGAAAATTGTGGTAGAGAAAGTAGGGTAGTTGGTAATAGGAGTAGTGGTGGTAATGGAAATAAGAATGTGGTGTAGATGGAAAAAAGAAAAGTTGGTAGTAGGAATAGGAATAGAGTAGGGAGTGAAGAAAAGAGAGGTAGTAGTGGTGTTGTAGGTAATAGGAATAGGGTAGTGTGTGAGAATGTAAGTAGTAGTGATAGTAATGGTAGTGTAGTTGGTAATAAGGAAGTGATAATGTGGGAGGAAAAGAGTAGTAGTAGTGGTGGTGGTGGTGGTGGTGTAGGTAGAATTGGTAGGGTAGTTGAGAATAAGAGAGTAGTGTAGTTGGAAATGTGTTGTGTGGTTGGTAGAGTTGGTAGTAGGAATAGGGTAGTGTAGGGGGAAATGGGAGGTGTTGTAAGTAGGGTAAGTAGGGTAGTGTTGGTAGTGATTGATAGTAGTAGTGTAGGTTGTGTAGTTGGTAGGAATGATAGGATAGTGTAGGATTGGGAGAGTAGTAGTAGTAGTGTAAGTGATGTAGGGTAGTTGGTAATAGGAGAATAGAGTATGGAGTAGATGGAAAAAAGAAAAGTTGGTAGTAGGATTAGGAATAGGGTAGAGTAGGTGTTGTAAGTAGGGTAGTGTGTGATAGGTAGGTGGAGTAGTTGGTATGGATGGGAATAGGAATAGGAATAGGAATAGGGTAGTGTAGGTAATAGGAATAGGAATAGGAATAGGGTAGTGTAGGTAATAGGAATAGGAATAGGAATAGGGTAGGTAGTGTAGGTAATAGGAATAGAATTAGGAATAGGGTAGTGTAGGTAATAGGAATAGGAATAGGAGTGATAGTGTAGTAAGATTGGGTGGTAGAGTTGGTAGTAGGAATAGGGTAGGATAAGTGGTAGGAGTAGGGTAGGTAGTAGGGTAGGTAGTGGGATGGGTAGTAGGATAGGTGGTAGGATAGGTAGTAGGATAGGTGGTAGGATAGGTAGTAGGATAGGTGGTAGGATAGGTAGTTGGAGTAGGGTTAGGGGGAATAGGATAGGTAGTTGGAGTAGGGTTAGGGGGAATAGGATAGGTGGTAGGATAGGTAGTTGGAGTAGGATTAGGGGGAATAGGATAGGTAGTTGGAGTAGGATTAGGGGGAATAGGATAGGTGGTAGGATAGGTAGTAGGATTAGGATTAGGATAGGTAGTAGGATAGGTAGTAGGATTAGGATTAGGATAGGTAGTAGGATAGGTAGTAGGATTAGGATTAGGATAGGTAGTAGGATTAGGAGTAGAGGGAGGTAATGTAGTTGTGATAGGATTAGGGGGAGATAAGTGTAGTAGGGGATTATGTAGGAGAGATAGGGGTTGATTATGTAAGATTTAGGTTAGGTTAGGGTTAGGTTAGGTTAGGTTAGGGTTAGGTTAGGGTTAGGTTAGGGTTAGGTTAGGGTTAGGTTAGGGTTAGGTTAGGGTTAGGTTAGGGTTAGGTTAGGGTTAGGTTAGGGTTAGGTTAGGGTTAGGTTAGGGTTAGGTTAGGTTAGGTTAGGGTTAGGTTAGGTTAGGTTA